>NW_007738480.1:3631-29854 GCF_000696425.1 Galeopterus variegatus | reverse complement strand
TGCAAACCAACTTGGCGGTTTTCTTCTTTCCCTACTTTTACACTTTGGGGAGTGATAACACGAACTCTTTAGAACGTAACCTCTTTCTCCAGCATTCAACTTTGGGGAAAATGCATCCTTGAGGCTGAAGTTGTATACGGTACTCATCTTTTGGGGTGAGATTTAAGGACACAGTTTGGGGGTACATTTCTTTTTTTGTTTGTCTTGCCTTCTTTTGGGGGAGGGAGAGGTGTGGAGGATGGTCACTGGGAGTTAAGTGCCCCCAGATGGGGGGAGGGGGACTCCTAGGGTGTTCTTCTCTGAATGGGAAATACAGGAGAGGCCCATTTGAGACAGATCCAGCCACCGTTCCTTTGCTCTCACTTGGCTGCCTAGTCAAACTGATTGCAAAAGTGACAGGGATACCTGCTCCTTTGCTCTTTGGCTCCCCCCCACACCACCCCCCACCGTACGCTCCTCTCAACTCTCAACCCGGGCTGTATGCCTGGCCTGCTGCCTTATTCTCTATGACCAAAAAAAAAAAGCTTAGGAGTTCTGGAGCATGACTGGTGATACTGGTCCGGCAAGCATCCTTCGGCCTCTGGTCTAAGTCTAAGCTCTAGAGACATACTGAACTACTTAAGGGTATTGGGATATCACATCTGTAACGTACTCTCAATGCATTCATAAAAGTACTATTATGTATTATATATAGAAATATAGATGGTGAGATGATATAAGGATGAACCAAACATAGTAAAGATTTTTTTTTGTAATGGGGAACCTGGGTGAATTCTTTATATTATTCTTCATCTTTTTCTGTATGTTTGAAATTATTTCAAAATACAAAATTATGAAGCATTGTGAGAGCCTAGTTTTTGCAACTCTATGCAAATAAATTTGAAAATTAAATAAAATGAGAAGATGCCAGTCCTGAAATGCAGAAAGCAATAGGTAAAGATATAATAGGAACATGCAAACTACAATAAGTTGATACAGCTATATTAACATCAAACACAATAGACATTAGAGCAAGAATACTTACTGAACAGTAAAAAGGTTGCTGCATAAGAATAAAAGGGTCATGGGCCGGCCTGGTGGCGCACTGGAGAGTGCGCCGCTTGGGAGTGCGGCGGCGCTCCCGCCCAGGGTTCAGATCCCATGTGGAGACCGATTCCCGCTCACTGGCTGAGCGCGGTGCAGGCGCAACACCGAGGGTTGCGATCCCGTTACCAGTCAGTAAAAAAGACAAAAAAAAAGAATAAAAGGGTCAGCATATCAGGATGATATAACATTTCTAAATCTTAGTCAAGTAACAACATAGCCCCAACATCTATGAATCAAAAATGTACAGGAATAAAGGAGGAATGTGAAAACCTGACATTATATTACCTCCTTCAGTAACTGATAGAAAAAGCAGTCATAAATTCAATAAACGTGGACGATTGGTTTAACACAATTAGTGTGTGTGTATACATATACATACACACAGATATTATATAGAGAGAGGAGAAGAAAGAAGAGAGAAAGAAAAAAAAAGATTTAAAAAATTTATTCTATTGCCTCACAAAATTGTGGAGGCTTGGCAAGTCCAAAATCTTCAGGATAGGACAGCAGGCTGGAGATCCAGGTTGTGTCTGGTTTATTTTACTAAGTGTAATTTGAAGGATTATCCAAATTGTTGCATGTATTGGAATTTCATTTTATTTTAAGGCTGAATAATTTCATCGTTTGGGGAGGAGAGGGGATAGTGAGAGGATGGTGCATGGACTTAAGATTGCAGCTAGATTGGAAAAATAAGTTCGGGTGGTGTGCAGTAGTGCTAGGCATCTATAATAGTAATTTATTGTACTCAAATGGCTAGAAGAGAGGAGCTGAAATGTTCTCATCACAAACAAGATTTTTTTTGATGGTGAATTCACTAGCCGCCCTGATTTGATCGTCAGTCACATCGTATACACATATTGAAATATAACTGTGGGGCTGGCCGGTTACTCACTTAGGGGAGTGTGGTGCTGGTAACACCGAGGTCAAGGTTCAGATCACCTTACCAGCCAGCCCCTAAAGCAAAACAGCAAACAAACCAAAAAGAAATATAACTCCACCTGATAAATATGTACAATCAACATGTTTCAACTTAAAAAGAAATTTAAAAATAGATAGCAAAAGTAAATTAAATAAATAAATGACCAAGCTGGGGAAGAAAAATTTCGTCGTGTGTATTTACCACATTTTGCTTGTCCATTCCTCCTTCCCCCTTTTGGCTCTCGTGAATAATGCTGTTATGAACATTGGTGTACAAAAATCTGTGCAAGTCCCTGTTTTCCTGTTTGGGGGAAACATTTATCATATGTAATTGTCATAAATTGGCTGGCATAAATTGTCTACCTATGTTGATTAAATATATATCAAATTTATACTCTGAGTGACATCATGAAATCAGTTTTATTGATGTACAAAGAGGTTTCGTGGGAAGGATGTCTTTACCCAAAGAGTTTTTACCTGAGAATAATAATGAATTATAGTTATTTGTATTGTATTAGTATTTAATTTGTTTTTCATTATTTTGCAGCCTCATGTCCATTTCTTTCAGAGTACTTTTTCTTACTGAAGAGCCAGTGTTTGTTCACACTCATATGTGCACACACACATATTTACATATATGTATATATTTATTTGTGCAAGTAATATTCTTTTTATTTACAAAGAAAAAATTACTTATAGGTTCATTGCTGTCTTAACACTCATTGTTAATGTTTATTGATTTTATTTTAATGTTTTAAATAATTGTTATGGTAGTGTATATATGTGTAAATTTGCAGCCTTGGCATGCAAAATTTTATTGTATTAATTCCAGTACTGCTGCACTGTCTTAATAATTACCATTCCTAATGGCTTAATGTCTGTTAACAGGCTATACATTTTTTTCATTATCCACTTAGTATTGGATCTTTTAGCTGATCTTTTAGTTTGTAGATTGTGTCTGTCAGAAATAGTGTTGCAATGAAAATCTTCATTAATTTAGCATTTTATACATTTTGAGTGATTTCTTTATGCTAATTCTAGAAGAGAAATTAGTGAACATTTTAAAAGCTTTTGACAAGAATTGGCAAATTGCTTTTATGTAGGTTGTACCATTTTATACTGCCAGTGAGAACATTGATTTGATAGCATCATTGTGTATGTTGAGCGTTAGCATTACATTTTTTAGCAGGTTAAATTGGCACCTTGTTATTGTAATCCGTATTTTTTGTGGATAGTACAATATTTTGTGGATAGTTCAATATTTTGCTTTAACATTTGTTACATATACAGTTGATCCTTGTTATTTGTGGATTCTGTATTTGTGAATTTGCCTACTTCTAAAATTCATTTGTGACCCCAAAGTCAGTACGCATGGTGCTTTTGCAGTCATTCACTACATATGTTGAATGGAAAAAAAGTTTGAGTCTCAGGACACATGTTCCTTGCTGAGGTGGAGCAAGGTGACAGTCTGTCTTCTTGTTTTGGCTCATACTGTAAACAAGTGTTCTTTTTACAGTCTATTTAGTGCCATGATTTTTGCATTTTTTGTTCTTTCTATTGGTGATTTCACTGTTTAAAATGCCCTCCAAGTTTAGTGCTGAAGGGTTGTGGTGCTGTCTAGAGTTCTTAAACTCAAAAAGTCTGTGATGTGCCTTAGGAGAAAATACATGTGTTACAGAAGCTTCCTTCAGGCATGAGTTCCAGCACTGTTGGTTGTGAGTTCATTGTTGATGGATCACCAATTATATATTAAATAAGATATCTTTAAACAGAAACACATGTAAAACAAATTATGTATTGATTGATGAAAATGTCAGACAGAGGCTCACAGGAACCTGACTCTGTATTTCCTCTAGGAGCAATGTTTCAGTGGTCAGGGCAGCTTTATAGCATATAACTACTGCAAATAATAAGACTGTAATTGTAATTGTCTCTATTAACTGTTAGAGCTTGGATTCCTGGATCCCTCAGTGCTTGGCCCAGTGACTGACACATTCAAAGTTCTCAATAAATATTTGGTTGAGTGAATGAATGTTACTTACTGGTCATATTCTTTTGTGAATTTTATGTTCACCTCTTTGCCTGATTTAATTTTATAGTTTTTTGTATCAATTTGTAGGAATTGTTTGTATAAAATATCTGCCTTTTATTTTCTCATAGGTCTGGTTTAAAAGTGAAAGTGGAGATTGGCATTGTACTGCTGGCTGGAAGGTTAGTATTTATTTTTACAGTGATTTTTTTAAAAATTGAAATGTTTACTATAGGTATTTGGTAGTGTCAATTACTTGCTGTTCAGCTTGGAGAAGATTATACAATTTATACTTCTTTTCATGGAAAGATATTTTACATTTTTTCACTATTAAAGTAACAGAAATACATTTCAGGGAATCTGAGAGTAAGAATGTCTGTAATTTCACAGCATTCTAACGTGGCTATTCTAGGATTTCACCATATTCTGCTTATTTCTTTCTCACCTTTTCCTTTATATATTTTTAATAGTTTTATTTCTTGCTTTTAAAAAACAAACAAACACCTTTACTCAGAATTTTTCATACCTTAAAAGTCATAAATTTTAATTTACAGTCTTAAACATGCAGTTGTACAGACATCACCACAATCCAGTTTTAGAACACTTCCATCAACTCGGAAATTTTCCTTGTGCCCATTTGTATTTGATCCCTCTTCCTACCCCCAAGCTATAGGCAACCACTGATCGATTTTTTTATAGTTTTTAATCTTTTCTAGAAGTTTTATATAAATGGAATCCTATAATATGTAGTCTTTTGTGTCTGGCTCCTTTCCCTTAGCATATTTTTAAGGTTTATCCATGTTGTATTCCATGTCTGTAGTTTGTTCCTTTGTACTGCTGAGTAGTGCATTGTATGGATATGTCACATTGTGTTTCTCCATATGTTTTCCTTTCTCTTGGATAGATACCAGGAGTGGAATTTCTAGATTGCATATGTTTAACTTTCTAAGAAACTGCCAAACTCTTTTCCAAAGTGGCTGTACCGTTTTCCATTCCCACCAGCTGTATATAAGGGTTCCAGTTTCTCTGTATCCTCATCTGCAGGTGATATTATCTGCCTTTGTTACAGCCATTTTAGTGGGTGTGAGGTGGTGTGTCATTGGATTTTTATGTGTTTCCTTAATGACTAATGATGTTGATTATCTTTTCACATGCCTATTTGCCACCATTCATATATCTTCTTTGCTGAAGGGTCTGTCCAAATTTTTTGCCCCCCCCCCCAGGCTTTTTTAATTGGGGTGAGATTCACATATCATAAAATCAGTTATTTTAAAGTAAACAGTTAAATGGCATTTACTCCATTCACAATATTGAATGGCATTTACTCCATTCACAAACTACCACCTCTTTCTAATTCAAAAACACTTTTATCATTCTGAAGGGAAACCCCTATTTCTTGCTTTTTAGCCTAACAACATATTTCCTAAGTACTTTCCTGTCTTTAAAGTCTCTTTATAAACATCCAATAAATACACCATTTTGCTTAACTGAAAATACCGTTGATGAACATTTTTGTGCAAATCTTATTCTTTAGTTAGATTCTGTTTTACTGGGAATCTAACAGTTTATAAAACCTCTCTGCCTTAGTGCCTTTTTTACTTAATAGCCCTGAATAAGAATTAAGGTGGAACCCAAAAAACTGGACAAAACAAAGGATACAAAATAAGGGTACATAGTTTACCTATGGTTGGTGACATTGTTACCATGAAGAGTTATCAGGTTAACAAGGTGTTCTTATGTTGTTGCATGTAAAAAATGTTAGATATACAGAAGTGTGAAACATATTTGTAAATGTTATTGGTGAACTCATGTTTATTTTCAGATAGTATTTTTCCTGGGAAGCACCTAGCAAATTCTTTTGATGTTGAAATGCTTTCAGACCTTTTCATCCTTTTTTTTTTTTTTTTTTGGTGTCGTCAACATGAAGAGGTTGTAGAATAGTAATTGACATTTTTCGTATATAAAGATAATGAGATACTTAGTTTTACGTTATTTTCTCAGGATATAAGTGTTTGGGCTTCTCTGTATTTGCTCACTGAATGCCTCTTTTCCTCAAATAGTCCATTGTCTGAGATCCATTGGTTAGGATCTTCTAAGCATTTTGCTGCTGTAGTTTCTATATACTGTTGGGCTTTTGAAGCAGATAATTTTTTTTAAATAGAAGAGTGCTTTTTAAAATTGAGCTATAATTTACATACCATTATGTTCAGCCATTTAAAATATACAATTTAGTGATTTTAAGTTATTCACAAAGTTGTGCAAACTTTTATCTATTTTCAGGACATTTTCATCACCCCAAAAGGAAACCCATTTAGCAGTCACTTCCCATTCTCCCCTTTCCCAGCCACTGGTAACCACTAATCTACTTTCTTTCTTTATGGACTTTGAAGCAAATAATTTTGATTAATCTGATTTTATTTATTTTGTTAGGTGGATGTTTCCTGTAGAAAGAATTTGCAAGTTAAGAAAAATTGTGGACTCATAGAATATCTGTTTCAAAGCTTGGTTAGGCTAAACTCTGAAGCAAGTCTCCAACTGTTATCCCTGGAAGTAGTCAACTTTATCTGAATGGACTTTTCCTTATTAGTAAAATATTAGAAGAACTTGATTCTAGAAAGACTGCAATCCTCAGTATAGAATATCCTCAAAAGGTTAAAGAATTCTGGAATTTAACTTTTTATTTAAATACTAAATTGATTTTTACTTCTCCTTTAAAGAAATAAAGATATCTGTATTCTTTTTCAAGTAAAACCTTTTATGTGTGAAATGTGAATGAATTCAGTTTCCACCCCCCCCTAGAATAAACAGGGCTATTGAATATGTGTTCTTTTTTTTTAATTCCCCAGACACACAGTGGATCTGTATGGCGTGTGACATGGGCCCATCCTGAATTCGGGCAGGTTTTGGCTTCCTGTTCTTTTGACCGAACAGCTGCTGTGTGGGAAGAAATAGTAGGAGAATCAAATGATAAACTGCCAGGACAGAGTCACTGGGTGAGACATTTGTTAGTATTCTGAGGGTGGGGAGGAGGAGATGTGAGCAGCCAGGGAGCATTAGTATCATAACACCATGCTCTAAGCAACATAGCTAACAGGCCAGCAGGAGCATTAGTACTTCTAAGAATATCTCAGGCACTTGCTAAGATGTTACCCGTCCCCTCTTTACTTACCAGTTCCACTTTTCTTTTTTCCATATTTTCCTCATACTTGTTTTTTAGTTTTGTCTTGGGCCTGAAGTGGTACTCGGGAGCACCCATGGTATTGTTTAATTGTAACTTCATGACGAATCCAGAGTATTTACTTGGTATATGATTTTATATACTATATGTTTTATATGATATTAATGTATGATTTACTTATTACTTTTTTTAACTTTTTTGCCTTTTTCTTTTTGGTCTTGTTTTTTCTTTGGTTTGTTTTTGGTGGCTGGCTGTACAGGGATCTGAACCCTTGATGTTGGTGTATATGATCATAAGGATATGGTTTTAGAGTACCCTCTCAAATCCTTTAAAAACTTCTTCTGTTTTGTTTTCTTTTGCTTTCTTACAAAATGCACTCTCCTTTATCTGTGCCTACTTTAAGCTCTAGCTCTGCCCTCATTGTATGTTTGAGTTTGGGCAAGAACACATGTTGTGTGCTGCTCAAGTTCCTTGTCTGTGAGTGAGAGAACCGAGCTAGGTGATCCTTAAGACCTTTCCAGTGTTTTCATTTTAAGATTTTATCATCCGTATGCTTGTTCTTTCCTTCTGTAATTAGTTATTTGTAATAATCATACACATGGTATAAAATCCAAAAGAGACAAAATGGTGTACACAGTGAGAACATCCTCCCCTTCCCTCACCACCTAGTTCTCTCCCTAGAGGCAGCCACTACTGCAGCTTTTTGTGTGTTTTTCCGGAATGTTTTCTTCTCCCCATTTTTCCTCCCACTTCCCCGCTAATGCATGATATTGACACTTTTTTCTGATGCATTTTTTTTATTCCTGTAAATATATCTAATATAATAGTCATCATTTTAACTGTTTGTTTATTTTGGCATTGGGCTGGTACTGAGGATCCAAGCCATTGACCCTGGTGTTATAACACTGTGCTCTAACCAACTGAGCTAAGCGGCAGACCCCCGTTTTAACTATTTGTAAGTGGTGCAGTTCAGTGGCATGAATTACATTCACAATGCTGTGTACCCATCACTGTTATCTATACCCAGAAGTCCTCATCATCCCCAACATAAACTCTGTAACATTAAGTAATACTTCCCCTTTTCCCCTCCCCATAACCCCTGGTAACCTCTACTATACTTTGTCTATTAATTTGTCTATTCTTGGTATTTGTGTTAAGTGGAATCATACAGTAATTGTCCTTTTGTGACTGATTTATTTCCCTAAGCAAAATGTTTTCAAGGTCCATCCATGTTCATATATCATGTTCATGTATCAAGCATACATCAAGTTCATTCCTTTTTATTGCTAAATAATACTTCATTGTGTGTATGTATACCACATTTTGCTTATCTGTTCATTTGTAGATGGCCATTTGGGTTGTTTACACTTTTTGACTATTGTTAGGAACTCTACTATAAGCACTGGTGTACAGATACCTGTTTGAAACCCTACTTTCAGTTCTTTTGGGTATATATCTAGGAGTGGAACTGCTGGCTCATATGGTGGTTTCATGTTTAACTTTTTGAGGTGCCATCAAACTGTTTTCCACAGAGACTGTGCCATCTTACATTCCCACCAACAATACACAAGGGTTCCAATTTTTCCACATTTTTGTCAACACATGATATTTTCTAGTTTTTTTGTTATAGCCGTCCTAGAGGGTATGAAGTGGTATCTCATTGTGGTTTTGATTCGCATTTCCCTAACGATTAACAAGGCTGAGTATCTTTTCATGGGGCTATTGGCCTATTGCTTGTCTTCCTTGAGGAAATGTTCATTCAAGTCCTTTGCCCATTTTTTTTATCGGGTTGTTATTTGCTATTGTTGGGTTGTGGGAGTTCTTTATATATTCTGGATATCGATCTCTTATCAGATACATGGTTTGCAAATATTTTCTCTTTGTCCGTGGGTTGTCTTTTTACTCTCTTGATAGTGTGCTTTTGTTTGTTTTTGTTTCCGGCAGCTGGCCAGTACAGGGATCAAACCCTGGACCTTGGTGTTATCAGCACCATGCTGTAAGCAGCTGAGCTAACTGGCCAGCCCTGTAGTGCCCTTTGATGCACAAAATTTTTAAGTTTTGATGAAGTCCAGTTTATTTATTTTTTCTTCTGTTTCCTGTGCTTTTGGGGTCATATCCAAGAAATCATTGTCAAATTTAGTGTCATGAAGACTTTCCCTAAGGTTTTCTTCAAGAGTTTTATACTTTTAGTTCCTAGTTTAGGTTTTTGATCCATTTTGAGTTAATTTTTGTATATGGTGTAAGGTGAAGGTCCAAATTCATTCATTTGCACGTGCATATCCAGCTTTCTCAGCACCATTTACTGAAAAGATTGTCCTTTCCCCGTTGAATAGTCTTGGCACCCTTGTTGGAAATTAATTGACCATACATGGAGGATTTATTTCTAGACTATTCTATTCTATTGGTTTCCTTATGACAATACCACACTATTTTAATTACCGTAGCTTTCTAGCTTGAATGCTATTCATACTATTTTACAACTCTTTTCTTACAGGGGGAGGAGTTGGTCTGATTGCCTTTGGACTGGGGCCTCCCTAAGATAAACAGCTGCTTAAGGAGAGAAGGGAAATGTATACAATTAGAAGGAATTTTTCTGGCATTCAGTCTGAGGTGTATCAGTTTAGTATAGTATAGGGTGGGTTTAGGAGTGGTGGCGTATAGAGTTTTCCTTCTAATTTTAAGATATTTATTGTATTAGTTAAATCAATTAGTTAAGTTAATACATTTATTTTTTCAACATTTGTGTTGATGTTACTTGTTCAATGGTGTTTGTAGAAAAAAAGTTTGCTAAGATATTTGATGTTTATGTAATATTGGTCTTTTAATATTGAAACTCCTTGAGAAGTATTTTGGTAACCACAGGTAGTAAACTGTTGATTTTTAAATTTTATTGACATTTTCAGTCAAATATCGTCTTATCTGGGTACCAGAAAATAGCTTTTAAATGTGATGCTGGGGGCCAGCCCGGTGGCGCACTGGAGAGTGCGCCATCTCCCGCTGAGGGTTCGGATCCCACGTGGAGACCGGTTCCCGCTCACTGGTTGAGCGAGGTGCAGGCGCAACACCGAGGGTTGTGATCCCGTTGCCGGTCCCCGGTGTGGGCGCGACACCGAGGGTTGCGATCCCGTTACTGGTCAGTAAAAAAGACAAAAAGGAAAAAAAAAATAAATAAATAAATAAATAAATGTGATGCTGGACTTCTATGATCCTCACAGTGCCAGCTTCCTACCGTTCACTATTAAATGCCTTCACTTAAAGGTCAATAGTGGTGGTCTGAGTAGGATTAGCTAAGATTTTATGCTTAAAGGAAGAAGTTGCATGCCTACCGTTTGCTGTTAAAGGATTGAAATAAGTTTAATTTACTGCTTGCAGTGTGCTTTGTGTGACAAAACTACCAAAATGAAAATTCTAACATTTTCTGGTTTTGTGACCCGTCTACTTGAGAGATTACTTACATAATAAAGTTTAGGCTTTCTAAGGTAGACTTTCTTCTCCTTTAAAGGAGTAGTTAATTATAGCTCAGTAGTTTGTTAGCAGTTGCCAGCTGTGTGCAGTATTCTGCCATGTGCTTTGTAGGAAGTTGAGGCCAAGACAGATTTTAAATCATTTATTCAGGATTATGTACCAGTAACTGGCAGAGGAGTTTCTGTGTGGTTCTAGAGCCTGTGCTCTTTCACTCTACCATGCTTTGTTTTTGTATGTGATGGAATCGTTAACATTTTTTTTCAGGTTAAAAGGACAACTCTAGTGGATAGCAGAACTTCTGTTACTGATGTGAAATTTGCTCCCAAGCATATGGGTCTTATATTAGCAACCTGTTCAGCAGATGGTATAGTAAGAATATATGAGGCACCAGATGTTATGAATCTCAGCCAGTGGTCTCTGCAGCATGAGATCTCATGTAAGCTAAGCTGTACTTGTATTTCTTGGAGCCCTTCAAGGTAAGCTTATATATCAAACTCCTGATAGTATAATCCTAGTAAAACAAGCTAGTAACTTTTAGGCTAAGAATTCGATGGTTTCTTTTCTCAAAAATATATAGATATGTAGAGTAAAAAAAAAAATACGTAGAATAAAAATTCTCCCTTTTCCACCCTGTCATATCTTTTGTCTTCCTATTTCCACTCCATAGAGGAAGCCAAGCATTGTAAATATTTTGGTGTGAATCTTCTGGGTTCTATGCATATATAAGTAAATATTTAATGTATTCATAAACACATATATGTGCAAATACACCTGGATACATACAAACACATACAGGTAGACACAAAACACAGATATGTATAAACACATATTTTCCTTCCTTACAATTTGCTTTTTTCACTTACAAATACATTGTAATCACTTACAAATCCATATCTTAGTATCTCTAGCCCCACCTCATTTTTTTAACTGCTATATAGAGTGTGATTGTATGAATATACCATAGTTGTTTTTTATTAAACTATGGGGATCCGAACCCTCGACCTTGGTATTATCAGCACCACATTCTAACCAACTGAGCTAACTGGCCAGCTCCTTTATTAAACTATTTTTTAAAAATTATAAGAATCACTTGGTAAAGAAAAAAATTCAAATAATCTAGAAGAATATAAAATGAAAGGTAAAAGTTCTCTTACCCTCTCAAAACAAATGTCGGTAGTAGTTCTATTTTTAGACTTTAATTCTGGTGGTCACTATTTTATTTTATTTATTTTATTTTAAAATTAAGTTTGATTTCATTTAATTGTATTATTTTATTTTATTTTCTTCTATTTTACGGCTGCCTGGTACAGGGATTGAACCCTGGACTTTGGTGTTATCAGCACCGTGCTCTAACCAACTGAGCTAACTGGCCAGATCCTATTATATTTTTAAATGATTTATTTATACCTCTGGTTCTTGCTTTGTTGTCTTTAAACAGTATTCATACTCATTGAAATGAAAGATGAGTATAATGCATTTATAAAACTTTGTACCTCCCAAGATATGACTAGATAGATATTTGTGGTAATGTTGATAGTTGTTTTAGTTATGTTGAAAATTATTACAATTTCAACTAATATATTTATTTCTCCACTTACAGATTTATCAATTTTTAGAGTATATATTGACCCCCCTTTTTCCTGAAAAATGAGGAAATAACTTATTTTGCTTCTACTTCACCTTGATTCTTCCATTTCCTAATTTTGATGATGTTGCTTGCATACTGGCAAGATTTACGATATTTATGTTTCATTTCTGTAAACATGTAAAACATATATAAGTATTTTTGCCTTCTAACTACAAGTTGATTCTAAAAATTAAGAGGCAGCCAGATTTACACTATTAGATTCTGTAAATATTCATTGTTGGTGCAAGTATCATCTATTTCATGAAAATTTTATTGTTTATGCAGAATAATTTGATGTTACCCTCTGATAGATGCTCTGTTTTCTTTCTTGATTCTTTTACTTCTGGCTTATACTTAGCTGTCACAAGTTTCATGTTCTTTTTCAATTTTTATTTTATTGAAAAATAACTGATTATTCATATTTGTGGGGTAGTGTTGCATATCAGTACCTGTGTACAATGTGTGATGATGATCGTGTTGTCTTTAATCTTTTTTTTTATTTCAGTGGCACACTCTACAAGTAATTTTTTCCCATATGGGTTGGATGGCGAACTTTGAATTCTAGCATACCTGAACATGTTTTAATTTTAGCCCAGGCTAGTTGTAGAGTTCTAAGTACAAACTGAGTTCTAACTTCAAAGATATTGTTTTTCTATCCTTTTAACTTTGGGTTATATTAATGAGAAGTCTGAGGTTGGTCTGATGCTGGTTCTTTTGTAGGTAGCTTGTTCTTTCTGAAAGGTCATAGAATTTTGTCTCATTACTTTGAGTTCTGTTCCAAGTGTTGAGTTCTGTTACCTAGTTTGTGTTTGTCATTTTGACACTTTTTTTTTTCCTTTTTGTCTTTTTTACTGACCGGTAACGGGATTGCAACCCTCGGTGTCGTGCCCGTACCGGGGACCGGCAACGGGATAGCAATCCTCGGTGTTGCGCCCGCACCGCGCTCAGCCAGTGAGCGGGAACCGGTCTCCACATGGGATCCGAACCCTCGGCGGGAGCATCACTGCGCTCCCAACCGGCGCACTCTCCAGTGTGCCACTGGGCCGGCCCTTTGACACTTTTTATGATGGCTTTTGATAGTTGATGTAACTGAATTATAATGTAGCCCCATCTATCAGTCTTTCCTTTATTGTTAGCATGCTTTTTGTGTTTTATTTTTTGAGCGATTTTTCCCCTCCTTGATGCTGTCAAGTGTATTCTGAAAGGTTTTTGGTTTTGCCTTTCACATTTAGGTAATTAAACCTTCTGGAATTGCTTTGTATGGTTTGAGGTAGAAAAATTCCTAGATTTAGATTTAACCAGGATGTTTCTATGGTTTTTTGTTTGTTTTAAGTTTTTCTTATTAGGGAAAATTTCAGATGCACCATAAATAAATCACAGAAGTACAATGGACAGACCCTCACATCCATCACTCACTTCTATCAAGTCAAGTTACTTGTTTCATCTCTACAAGTATCCTCATTGCCCTCCCTCCAAAAAAACAACAAACAAACAAAAACAAAACCTGGATTATTCTGAAACAGATCCAGATGTATACTATTACATGTTGATCTTTTTTGATAAGTTTTGGTTGGCACTTACTGGTCTCTTTCAAAATGAAGGTTCTTGTCTCAAATTGGGGATATTCATTGATTCTTTGGTAACTTCCATCATCTCTACTCTGTCTTTCTGAAACTCATATGTGATTATTTCTAGATTTACTTTCCTTTTTGTTCCCCCTACATTTACTTCTCAGTTCTTTAAAATTGTTTGGAGATTTACTACTTTGTCTCCCAGATCTCCAGCTTGTTCTCCAGATACACATTTTATCCCATCATTGAATTTTTGGGTGAATGTCAGTCATTTTTAATTGTTAAGAAGTCTTCATTTTCTCTGATTACTCCTTTTTTATACAAATCAGTTTCTGTTACATGGATACAATATTTCCCTGAGGATTCTAATTAAAATTTATTTCCATTTTTTCCCAGAACTTCAATCAGCTCTCAGAATTTGTGGTAGTCGTGTTCTGTACAGTTGATGTGGGCACGGAACTAGCTAACCCTGCATACCGAACTGCTCCTGAGGGAAGACAGTGTTAGGTGCCCCGTCACAACATTTTCATCAACTGAATATAATGTGTAACCTTGTTTTTTGTTTCTGTTTCAGGACAGCTTATCTAGTATACAAGGGTGCTTCAGAAAGTACATGGAAAGATTATTATCTTTTATTCTATTTTTCCACAGACTTTTTGAAGTTCCCTCGTATATTGTCGATTCATTAACATTGAATTCGTGGCCGGTAGCGCTATACCTCATGCCTGAGCAGAGCTTTTGAACACATACTTTCTCCGTAAGGCACATCACAGTCTTGTGCTGAGGAATACACATGAGAGATTTCCACACTATGCTCGGGGCCATTTTAAATGGCAAAATCACCAACAAAAAGCACAAAATGGGAAAAGTGTGGCACTAGGTAGGGTGTGAAGTGGGCCCTTGCTCACAGTATGAGAGATGAGGGTAAAGGACAAGTGTCACTGTGTCACCTCGGCTGGCAACGTGCGCATCAGGAAACTCATTGTTTTTGCAGAGCTGCTCTGTGCATGGTGGTAAATGACCTTGAAAGCCTGCAAGTGTTAGGTTTTATGCTTACAAATAAATTTTAGGCCAGTTTACAAATACAGAATCTGTAAATAAGGAGGATCAGCTGTATCTCTTTTCTCAAAGATCAGTCGTTCTTTCTGTACACCCTGGTCTTTATCTTCTGTGCCCCTTGTTTTCCTTAAGTGTCTGTGAGTCTTTGATTATCTATTTATATTTATGAATAAGGGACTTTTATGGCTAGTAGAGAAAACTGGTGTTGGTTTTTCTTCTTGTTAGGTGCTCTATCGTCTTAACAATTCTCCCTGTTAACTAGGAAGGCTGACTGAGTTTTGTCCATGTAGGTGGAGTGGGCTGACAGGAGGCTTTCTTGTGGAGTTTGTGTATCCAGAGCCGTCTAGCAGGCTGGGTACATATTGCCAAACTAATGGGGACTTTGCTTTGGGGATGGAAGACTTCAGTGTATTTTGTTCCTCCTTGCCTCTCTCCCTGCCAGTTTTGGAGCATGTACTGCTTTATTTCAAGTTCTAACCATCTCACTAGGATCCTTCCTCAGACTGGTTAACCTAGAGCAGGGTCAGCTGCTAGCTGTCCCTGGTTCCCTGAATTCTGTTATTTAAATAGATTACTTCGTAATAGCCCTATGACTCATTTCTTTTATTTGCATTTATTAATTGGAGGTTGGAGTTTCTGGAATTTTCTACCACTGATGGTGGTGTGGACCACTTTTGCCTTTGCGTTTTCTCTCTCATTCAGCTCTCCTCCTGTTTCCTATCTTCCTGGGATTCCTCCAAAAATCTTGATGTCTGATGACACACTTTCTTGACTTCTAGCACTGTTATGGTATTATTTCTTCATCATTTCAGTGGAACCTTAGGAAGGAGGAGAAGGAGATACAGGTGACCTGTTTACATTATTTAGTCAGAAAGCTAGATGGTTTTTCTCACTGTTTAGTTGTGAATTATATATAGAAAGTGGTTTAAATGTGAGCATCTTGTTTCTGGTTGTACAAATGAAGTAATCCTCAATTCAGGTTGTTATCTGAACATTTCATAATTTGATTTAAAGATGTTTTTTAAAAATTTGTGTTTTTAAAATATTTATGTTTTTAGTAATTTTAGAATGTTATTATAAATATACTTTTGATCCTCATTTAAATATCTAATATTGTAAAATCAAAACATTTGTAGTACACTGAAAAAAGAAAGTTTGTGAGATATGGAAACTACTGTGGGATTTACATCTATCTGAGTGGCCAGCAATTGTTAAGGGTTCGGATCCCACATACGGACTGGTTCCCGCTCACTGGCTGAGCGAGGCGTGGGCGCAACACCAAGGGTTGCGATCCCGTTGCCGGTCCCCGGTCCGGTACGGGGGCAACACTGAGGGTTGCGATCCGTTGCCGGACACGGAAAAAGACAAAAGACAAAAAAAAATATATATATATATCTGTTTTTAGTAATTTTAAAATGTTACTATAAATATACTTTTGATCCTCATTTAAATATCTAATATCGTAAAATCAAAACATATTTGTAGTACATTGAAAAAAGAAAGTTTGTGAGATATGGAAACTACTGTGGGATTTACATCTATCTGAGTGGCCAGCAATTGTTATAAATGACTTGTAATTTTATTTTATTACTGTGGCACTTTACAGTTTGCCTGGTAATTTTCTTAATTAGATGATTTGATCTAATTATCTAAAGCTTTAGAAATAAAGAACTGAAACTTCTTTTTTCAATTACCACGTTTTGTTTTTAGCATTCATAATACCAAGGTCAAAGTTTAAGCAAGGGTGACATGTTCACAGAGCTATTACTTAATCTGGATGAGGGAGGAAAAGAAAATCAATGTCTAGGTAGTTAGGCATAGAAATGAAACAAGTCACTTCAGCAGAACCATTCTCTTATTGCTTATCTTTAGCCCTTTGCAAAATGAGGTTGACCTCAAATGAATAACATATGGAGAGCAGGACTTCCTGAGGGGTAGTCTTTTTTACTTCTTTCTCCATCTGAGTTTCTTCTTTTTGTATAAAGCTCTTAAAACATCGTTATCATGAAATTGGTTACAATCAGGTTACTTTTTGTTTTGTAGTTAGTGACCAAATCTTTCAGGAGGAAAAATTGGTAAGACCTCTCAGGTATCTTTTTTTAATCTATTGAATACTTGAAACCTTTTCTTTTGGGAAAAGAACTCCTTTCTATCTAAGCCATAAGAAAATGTTAAAAACAATCCAGAAGGATGGTATCCTCAGTTCTGTGTGTAACATTCTCAAGCAGGCACACTTACAAGGTGTAGCTGTGTCAGGTGTATGACAGAGATCTAGTAGGGACAGGCTGACTTAGGTTGTCTGTCTGCTTGACTCCAGTTTTTTAATTCTCTGAATTAAATGTGTATTAACTTTATCATTACATAAACTACTTCTTACTCTTCATTTCCAGCTCTCGTGCTCATTCCCCCACGATAGCTGTAGGAAGTGATGACAGTAGTCCAAGTGCAATGGCCAAGGTTCAGATTTTCGAATATAATGAGAACACCAGGTCAGTACTGCTTCTTTATTCATTAACTGAATTGTGCATCATTCATTACATGTTTACTGATTTCCTGTGATATGCCAGGTTCTGTGCTAGACTCTGATAATTTAGGGCTGAATGATAAAGAGGAGAAGATAATTGATATCCCAGAGTCAATTTGCAGGGAAAACAAAAAAATAATAGTAAAAAGGATGATTAATTTTATGATCTAGGAGAATCAGTGTTGAAGAGTTTATACCTGGGAGGACCTCATCTAGTTTTGGGGCCAAGGAGGTTCACCTAGAAGAAGACCTATAGGATAAGAAGTTGGCAAGACAAAGAGGGCAGAAGCACTCCAGATGTACCAACCTGTTTCTACTGTGTTTGGAAGAAAGCAGGCAGAAGGGAGTGTGGTGAGAAACAGGAAAGACTCATATCTGCAAGACCTAGCATCCGTCGTTTCGATTTTATCTTACGGGGAATGATAGGATCAGAGAGTGGTTTAACTCTTCCATAGGCATGGAAAGTGTGTTGGGAGAGAACATGAGTACATTCAGTGCAACAGTGTTGGTGTAATAGTCCAGGTGGGAAATTATAGTGGCTTTGGAATAGAATAGTGCCCGTGGGGATGGAGAGAAGTGAAAAATTTGAGAATAAGTTAAGACGTACTTTTGGGTCGTGGCACTGTTGCCCTTAAAGGGATTGGCATTGTCCCGGGCATACAAAAGCCTTTTGTCCCCGAGGTGAGGGGGAAGCAACAAATCCTGTGGGTAAAAAGGGCAGAAGGATCAGTTGGGCAATGCGCTCTCCTGCAGGGAGCGTTAAAATCTCATGAGATGTAGTAGCCAAAATTTTTATCTCTCCAGTAAAGTCATTGTCACGTACTATCAATAGGATCTGATGATTGATTAGACGTGGGAGGTGAGGGGGAAGGGGAAGGGATAAAGATGATTCCAAGGTTCTGGCTTAACAGTTTGATGGATGGCGTGTAATTTCTAGAGAAACAGGGCAGACTTGGGCAGAGTGTGGTAGCATGTGGAGATAAATTAATTTTGGTCATGTTGAGATATAGGTATCTGTAAACTCTGAGAGCCATAAGCACTGTGTCAGATATACAGACGGCCCCTGACTTAGGATCGTTCAACTTAACAATTTTCCAACTTTCCAATGGTGGGAAACCATCACAATTTTGACATAATGTACAGTATTCAGTAAATTACCTGAGATATTCAACACTTTATTATAAAATAGGCTTTGCGTTAGACGGTTTTGCCCAACTGTAAGTGTTTTGAGTACATTTACGGTAGGCTAGGCTAAGCTATGATGTTTGGTAGATTGGGTGAATTAAATGCATTTTGGACTTAGATATTTTCAACTTACAATGGGTTTTATCGGTACATAACCCCATTGCAAATCAAAGAGCATCTGTACTCAGTCTTATGAATGAAAGAGCATCCGTCAGGTGATCAGGTAGGCTTCATAGGTGCTAGACAAAATTCTTGGGTCTAGAAGTCAGGCCTTGCAAGAAGCAGAAGAGACGAACTGGTATAATTCCCATGGGCTCTTTTATTAGTCTGGTTCTGTTGCTTATAACAAAACACCTGGAACTGGGTGATTTATAAAGGATATTTATTGCTTACAGTTTCTGAGGCTGGGATGTCCAAAGTCCATCTGGTGGTGGCAGCGACAGTGACCCAGAGGTCTCACATTGCAAGATGGTGGAAGCAGAGAGAGCAGAGCAGAGAGAGACAGACTTTCCTCTTCTTTTAAAGCCCTCAGAACTGTGCCCTTGACCACCATTTTTAATCCATTCACTACTGCACGGTCCTACAGTCCAATCACCTCTTCAAGGCTCCACCTTTCAATTACGATAATAGGACTTCCCACCCTCTTAACAGTCACAGTGGGGACTAAGTTTCTAATGCACGAAACTTGGTGGACACAACTCAAGCTTCAATGAGTTTTGAGGGGACATAATTCAATCCAGTACAGCTCTGCAATTCAGAATGTCACCACTTGGGTTTCTGAGGGGCTGTTATGTCTTCTACCTTCCTAGGTTCTTGACTTCTTCTGAGAGGCGCTGTCTACAATTGTGCTGTTTTAAAGAACTCACTGGGGTGGTGGAAATGGTCTGTATCTGTGCCATGTAATGCAGTGGCCATTAGCTGCATGAAGCTATTGAAACCCAAAATGTGGCTGATGCAACTGAGGAACTGAATTTGTTAGTTTATATTAATTTAAATTTAAATAGACACATGTGGCTAGTGCTACTATATTTGCCAGCGTACTTCTAGAATTTAAGAACCTTCCTCTAGACCTCTTTGAGATTTTCATAGCCTTTTTAGCTATTAAAGTTATGAATCAAATTGGTAGCACATTTTAAAGAGGCTTCATGAAGAATTAGTATTTTTACAGTAATTTTCAACCTTAGCTGAACAGAATGAATATGGAGGCATAAATCCAAAACTTAAAATGTGGACCATTTCTAAAAACATAAGAAAATAAAAGTACTTGATAAATAAGATTTGATTAAAAAGAACGAACTTGCAGTTAGTTCTGAAAGCAAACACAGGCAAATAGAAGAAGTTACTTGACTACTTAAAATAATCCATTGTTAAAATAATCTCTGGTTGCATATGAATCACTTAAACAGAATAAATCCAGATTAGGGGCTGGGTCCTCTGTATTGTCTCATGTAACAAGGAGCCAGGGGTGGAGCAGTTCTGGGGTTAGTTAAATGACTCTGTCGCTTGATGGTGACATCAGGGACCTACCTAAGTCTTTTCCATTTCTTTACTGTCATCCTTAGTATGTTGGTGACAGCTCCCTCTTATGATCATAAGAGGCTGCAGCAGTTCCAGGTTTCACATGCAGTTATTTCTTTTCATGTGTCTTTTTATATTGGGGAGAAAAAAACTTTTCTAGAGGCATCTTAGCTGGCTTCTCATCAGGTGCTGCTGGCCAGAATTGGGTCATCCACCCATGCTTTAGCTGCCAGGGAGTCAGATAGCAAGTGTCTGGCATTTTCAGCATCTGAAATGGGGGGGGGAGGGCAGTGGTGTTGGGTAGGTAAGTGTCTGCGTGGACACGCACATGTGTGATTGACTTAGGAAGTAATCTGACTTTTTCAGTTCAGCACTTTTTGTATTTCTTGGTGTTGGTTCTTTGAGTAAGAGTTGTTTGAAGGTTCTTATTTAGATTGAACATGTTTACATGGAGGATATGTGATAGTGGACTACATAGCATCCAGTTATTAATACCTGTTTATTTTCTTGTAAGTAGTATCTCCATTTGGTACACAGGAAACATTTGCCAAATTAACCAGTATTGGATATATTTATTTTTATTGGTGAGTGAAAATATTAAGACAGATCTAGCCTTGATAATGATAATGCAAATGCCATTTCATATATATTACAAAATTTGGTGCTAACAACCACCTTATGAGTAGGGTAGGCAGCTTTTATATTAGCACTATTTAACAAAGGAAGAAACAGAGACCAACAGAGTAAAATGACCAGTCTAAGGTCAAATATAGGAGTCAGGACCAGAAATAGGTCTTTTTTGTTTATTCTCCTTGTTTACTCTCATTGTGGCTCTTATTCGGTTCCTGCAGATAGGAAAAACTTTAGAGAACCTTTATTAAAGTATAAGGCTTGTCTCAGGTAAGAAAAAAATAATCTCAATTTTTTCCAGCATTTCATAAGCATCAGGGACTGTACTAAGAGCTGAAGATAAAATGTGACTATACTGCAGTCTTGTACATAAGGAGCTTACAGTCTTTAGGATATGAGCTCAGTACAGTAAACTGCAGTAGGTGCTAGGGTAGTAGCTTGGACCAGGTACAGTAGAGCAGAAAAGAGCTGTCAATTCTGCCTGAGAGGGCTAGGAGAAGTGTTGGGTAGAAGTTGATGTTTGAGCCTCAGTCTTGAAAGATGGAGTCTGTTCTGCAGGCAGAGAGGAAGCAAGAGCAAAGACGTGGAGCAGATCCATCCTGGTGAGGTGTTAGACTGGGAGGACGGGTGCAAGAGAGGCATGCCAGCAGGCCAGGCAGAATTTGGAGAGTGCTGCAAGCACTCAAGTTTGGTGTTCCTCCTATCACATTTGGACTTTTGAAGGGTCCTGTAGAGTTATATGGTTGTATTTACCTTTTAGGAAGTCGACCTTGGCAGCTGTGGGACCTTGGCAGCTGTGGGGAAGTGAGACTGAAAGCAGGGGAGTCAGAATTAATGTGGTAGCCCCACTGTGATAAAGAATGAGGACATGCACTAAGGTAATGGGATGAAGAGGAGGGGACTTGTCTAGGGCTTGGAATTGACATGACTGAGTTGCCAGTTGAAGGGCAAGTGAGTCCTTGGTTTCTGACTTGTCTGATGGTTGTGCCGTTTATTGAGATGGGGACACACAAAGAGCAGTGAATGAATGTGAATGGAGAGAGTTCACTTGGGACATACCTAGTTTGAGGTGCCTTTGGGGCATGCAGGTGGGAATCTCTAAAGGGCAGATGGATATAATGTCTAAGATTAGTTACCTGTTGCTGCATAACAATATTACCACAAACTTAGTGGACTAAATAACACACATTTATTATCTTACAGTTTCTGTGGCTCAGGAGTCTGGGCCTGACTGGGGAGGGCTCCACATCGGCACTCAGCTGGTTGTTGGCAGCATTTATGTGTCCCCTCTCCCTAGGGGAGCTCATGGCATGGCAGCTGCTGCTTAAGGCCCACAGGGGTGCAACTTATAAGGCAGACAGCTGCTGCTTAAGGCCCACAGGGGTGCATCTTATAAGGCAGTCAGTGCCAGCTGTGCTCTGTAGTCATGCAAATGTCATCCCCTCACCTTTGCCATATTCCCTCCCCTGGTTAAAAAACAAGTCATGGGACCCACCCACGCTTGCAGGACAAGACTCCACAAGGGTGTGATAGCAGGAGCTGGGGGTCATGGGTCACTTAGAGTCAGTACTGGTGTTATCCCCACTTTACAGAGAACTTCTTGCTCCAGGTCAAGTTTCAGCTGATAACGGATTTGGTGCAGATGGAAACACAGGCATTCTGACTGCAGTGTGTGCTCTTAACTAGCCCTCTCCTATTTCTGGCCTTTGGCAGACGGGGCTGGAGGTGATAGATGTAGGAGTTATTTGTTTATAGGTAGTGAAACCTTGGGTATAGAAACTTTAGTGTCCATGTGAATCATCTGGGGATCCTGTTAAGATGCATATTCCGCTTCTGTAGGCCTGGGGTGGAGACCGAGGTCCTGCATTTCTCAGAAGTGCCCAGGCTGATGCAGACCATGCAGTAGAAGCAAGGATGTGCACAAGATTGTGTAGAGTGATCATACAGGGTGAGAAGAGATCAAGGAGAGAACCTTGAGTCATACCAAGTTGGTAGATATTTCAGAAAGAATATTGGGGCAAAGAAAAGGTCATGTACAGAATGCTGGAAACACCAATATCTTAGAGGAGGGTAGTGGAAAGGTGGGATGGGGACATCTCTCTGTCCCCGTCCTATACACAGGGTTGCTTGCTTCAGTTCTGTTCATGATATTCAATTGAAGACATAGAACCTAATAGGAAACTCTGATCTGCCATCTCCTTCATTGTCCTCTTATTCTCTGTTTACAGACAAAGAAATATAATTCTAAGAATGAAATAGACTTTGGCATAGTTTCCTGTTATCACAAACTCAGTTCCTGTTTTTTATCAGCTTTACTTTTTTATTTATATTCAAATATTTAGGAAATTCATTATCCTTTCCTTAAAAAAGGTATTAATTGCAAATAAATCAAGACCTATTCTAATTAAATTTTTACCAAGCTGTTTTAAGCTAAACTTGTATTATCAAAGGAGGAAACCTGGGAGGTTATATTAGTTTCTTATGGCTACCATAACAAATTACCACAAACTGGGTGGCTTAACAGAAATTTACTCACTCACAGTTCTGGTGGCCAGAAATCTGAAATCAAGGTGTTGGTGGGGCTGTGCTTCCTCTGAAATCCTTGCCTCTTGCAGCTTCGCTGGCTCCAGGAGTTCCTTGGCTTGTGGCAACATAACTCCAGTCTCTGTCACTGTGTTCACATGGCCTTCTCTGTGTGTCTGTTTCTCCTCTTTTGTCTTTTATAAGGACACTGGACATTGGACATAGGCCGACCCTAAATCCAGGATGATCTCATCCTGAGATCATTAATTACATCTGCAAAGACCCTTTTTTTGAATATAGTCACATTCACAAGTGCTGGGGGTTAGGACTTGGACGTATCTTTCTTCTGTCCTTTATTTTCAGGCCACTACAGAGGTAGGCACTGTTTGATTGTGAGCAGTATGAAAAAAATTTGAGGTACATTTATGTGTGGATTTTTGCAAAATAATTTCTGAAATTTTTAGTGTAAATTGTATGGTTTTTTTATTAGAAAATATGCAAAAGCTGAAACTCTTATGACAGTCACTGATCCTGTACATGATATTGCATTTGCTCCGAACTTGGAAAGATCTTTCCATATTCTAGCAGTAGCAACCAAAGATGTGAGAATTTTTACATTAAAGCCTATGAGGTGAGTTTTAAAAACAATTCTGAATTTGAAAATACCCTTGCTTTCTCATTATCTTTATGGGTGGAGGAGAGAGTAGAGGTAAAAAAGATCTGAAGAATGAATTCTTTAATGAACATTTTACGTATAAATATATGACTTGGGATTGGGAATTGCGTAAAGAGAGGACGTTTATATTCTCTTAATTGTGTTTACTTAGGTTAATACTAACAACTAATTAGATCTTCCGAATATAAGTGGTACTCTGTGGATGTTTAAATGAATAAGTGGCAGTCTACTTAGGGAAAACTAAATTAGCATCGAGATGTTCCTGTAAATAACCTGTTTAGCTTTAATTTTGAATTGTAGGTTTCAGTTTTCCTTCTGTTTTTCCTCTTTGCATCCTTCCATTACCCTAACCCTAAGCCTAACCCTTCTTTCCTGCCATCCTTCCTTTTTAAAATAATTATCATCTATTTTATTCCTCATCGTTGTTTGTGGGAATAAAATCCTCTTTTGTTGTTTCTTTCTTACTTGAAACAGTCACTGAATATCACTTATGTCCTGGGATCACTCCCGGTCCTGGGGAGTCAAATGAAAATGACGTGGCCCAGCTCCAGGGCCAAGGGGTGGGGGGATTATTATAAAATAATGTGGTAAGTACACAAGGCCATTTGTATTTTTTATTTAGAACAGCATATATATATATATATTAAAAAATTTTCCTCAGAAAATTATTTTTATTAAGTTTCTGGTGGGCCAATGAAATTTGAAATCCATATAGTGGCTCAGTTTGATAATCCTAACTCTCAGGTCTGGCGAGTGAGTTGGAATGTGGCAGGAACAGTGCTGGCGTCGTCAGGAGGTGACGGCTGTGTGAGACCGTGGAGAGGTGAGGGTTCAGTGAAGAGAGAATTGTTGCTTTATATTTCTACTTTAGAAATTTCACTGAAGAGTATAAACTGAAATATTCTGAAAAAAAAATGGTCTTTACAGCTACTTTTAAATTAATATCCTCATTTATGTTATTTTGAATATCAGTTTACCTAGTTCATAGCAGTTAATGACTAATTTAATTATTTTTTAAGTTCTGTGTGGAACAAAGCACCTTTTAAAACTGAGGTAATTATAACAGAATATGCAGTGTCTGTAATAAAAAGATACCATAAACCGTATATGTAACTTGAGTGACTGCGCTACAAACTCAGGATCGGACTACAGATATCTCTTGTTTTATTAAAGAATTGCTTTAGATAACCAGTCCTGAACAGGAGAAAATCCAATTTCTCCCCACTTCCTCTCTCCAATTCCCCCAAATTCAAGAACTGTGGGGCCCTGATTCTGAAAGTTTCTTACAAGTGCTAGGCTGAGAGAGAACTCGATCTGGTCACTTGACACTGATTATGGTCCCTGTAGCTTGGTTCTGCACTTTTCCATGAATGTTTACACATTGGGCAGAGGTGTCCATGATTTGTGTATCACTGCAGTAGATGGCGTCTCATACTGAGCATCCAAAATTATAGCTGTCTTACTTCATTTACCCTGAGCAGTTATTGTTTTCCAAAGTGCAGTTTGGCTAAGCTGGAGGGCCTCCCAAATATGTATTAGGCTGTGGTAGAACCAGCCCAGACCTTCCTTTCCTCAGTGTAATTTGATTTTAAGAGCTTTGTTGTTCTTTTCTACCTCTGGGCCTTAGGACCACCAAGCAGCATCCCAAAAGGCTCCCTAACTTGGGTTTCCTGGGCTTATTGTCTCCAGTGACCAAATTTGCATTCAAAGAATTAGGGCCGTTTTGAATAAACCACTCAAAGTCCAAGGGTTTAGTTACCTACATTCATTTCTGAAGACATTAGTCAGGCACCCACATAACTTATGCTTGCATTACCAAGAAGACAACTCCACTACCTTATGTATATATGTAAGGACATTCATTATAATGAAGACAAAGATTTTATTTTGATATTAACTTCATAATGTGATAATGTGGTAGCTTAGAGAATGGTCTCTACTAATAATTTATCTTGTAAGGAAGGGAAGTGGGTGGTAAAAGCTTTATGTTTTTTAAATTAGTAATTCTTTGAAAACTTAAAAAAATTGTTAATACATACAGGTTGAGCATCCCTAATCTGAAAATCTGAAATCCAAAAGCTCCAAAATCCAAAACTTTGAGCACTGACAAGATGCTACAAATAGAAAATTCCACATGTGACCCCATGTGACAGGTCGCAGTCAAAACGCAGGCGCATAACACATGGTTTATTCAGCCTACCCTTGTTTGTTGTTTAACAGCTGACACAGGTGTC
>NW_007738480.1:0-1711 GCF_000696425.1 Galeopterus variegatus | reverse complement strand
TTATAGTGTGGCCTTTGCATCAGGTCAAACTGAAATTTTAAATAAAATACATTAATTAAGGTTTTGTAGAAGAGAGTGAGTTAAATGATTTGTCTTTTGTGTTTAAAACTTTAATGGAGGGCCAGCCCGGTGGCGCACTGGAGAGTGCGTCGCTTGGGAGCGCGGCGGCGCTCCCGCCGAGGGTTCGGATCCCATGTGGAGACCGGTTCCCGCTCACTGACTGAGTGCGGTGTGGGCGTGACACCGAGGGTTGCGATCCCATTACCGGTCAGTAAAAAAAAGACAAAAAGGAAAAAAAAAAAAACTTTAATGGAGATTATAAGAGGAGATCTTGATTTTCAGAATATTTAGCATAAGTTAGATTCTCGTTTATTGTAATACAGAATATTTGGTGTGACTGAAAGAGTCATCCTTTTGTTTTCATACCCAAATTTCAAATATGTGGATTTGTAAGATAAAATTATTTTAATATGCTTTTGTGAATAATTTGGAAAATAATTCAGGAAGCTTCAAAACACAGCCTTAAACTGTTCTGTGGTTGTCCTGTTGTCATCCTAAATAAAAGAAAATTGTATTTAAAATTTCTTCAACTATCTTTATATTGTTATATTTTTATAAAGAAGTCCAACTATTTGATTTTGAGGTTTTAAGTATTTGCCACAAAACAATTTCAGGTTACATCAGATTATAAAGATGATTTCATGAAGCAAAGAATACTAGAGTTAATTTTTTTAAAACATCTGGTTTTTGGTTATTGCCTGTACTGCATATTTTCTTTTGTAAATAGCTTTGACGTTTTGATCTGTATTCTTATTGTGCCAATAACCATCTGTGTTAGATCTGTGATGCATTTTCCCTTCTCCATTTGTATTATGTCCTTTAACAGAAAGCACAGCTGAGTACAAGCTAACTGGAGTAACTTTGCTGTTTTTCTGCTTGTTGCATTCACACAGCAATGGAAAGCAAGCTCCTTTTCCCCTTCCCCAGTGCCATTTGACCTCTCCCAAGATACACAAGCAGCCTGCTTACTACTAAACACAGTCCAAAAGGCCTTTAAAAACACAGTATATATCAATTTTTGTACTAGTCAGTTTATTGACTCTATTTGAAACTTTTGAAATATAAATGGAGAGGCTTTTTGTTGAGACATTGTCACCAAAACAATTTTTTTTGAAATGTTCCTGAAACTAACTTGGGTTTAAAAATTAAAAGGGTTGTTACCATCCTTATATAAGTAGTTGGGAGAACGGAAAATAACACTTTATTCCATTTGGAGAATATATTTCTTTTGTTTTTTAAGACAGCTAAAATGATGAATTTTTATAATTTTAATTTGAAGACTGAATGAATATTTTTCATAAAGATTGTTTTGAGGGCCAGCCCCATGGCTCACTCGGGAGAGTGCAGCGCTGGTAGCGTCGAGGCTGCGGGTTCGGATCCTATATAGGAATGGCCGGTGCGCTCACTGGCTGAGCGTGGTGCGGACCACACCGTGCCGAGGGTTGCAATCCCCTTACTGGTCAGAAAAAAAAAAAATTGCTTTGAGTGCTGATTTGTCTACCTTTTGTAGAATTGCTTTATACATGATATTATTCAGTACAAGTCTGTCATTTGTAATATTTTAGAAATATTAGTAAAGGAGTAAATTAGTAAAGCGGTAGTAGTAAAATGAAAGTAATTTGACTGTACAGTTTGTAGCCAAGTTAAGCAT
>NW_007738479.1:42940-43726 GCF_000696425.1 Galeopterus variegatus | reverse complement strand
AGTCCCAGAGAATTGGTGTTGGAATTGTCACTGATGTTTTCTCCCTGAAATAAAGCAGCTATCTTGAGGGAAGTGCTCTTTTCCCTTCAGCTCAAGTCACTTGAGCATCCCTGCCCTCCCTGAAATGCCATGGGACCCCCCTGTACCTGTGGAGGCTGCCAGTCTGGTTGGCCCTGGAGGAGGCAGAGGCAAGGTCTCTGTGCAGGGAGTGTCTCCTGGGTCTGCCCCCCACGAACATGTGCAGATGGGATGCACCTGTGTTTGGAGGCAGTGGTGCCAACAAGAGGTGCTGTAGGCATTGGATCTTGTGATTTGTGAGCAGGGAGTTGGGGGTGTTTTCTCTGGGGCCTGAGGCTTCAATGATGGGGAGAGGAAGGCACTCAAAGAATGGCAGGAGGGCACTCCTGTGTGTACCAGGCAAGAAACAGAGGCATGCCTGTCTGGGATTTTGGAAAAGACTTGCAAGTGAAGGGATATGTGCAGAGATGCCATTGTGTTAAGGGAAGTAACGGAGATGTAAGGCACTCAGGGACTGGCCACCGTGGGAGCTCTTACCACCCTAAGGACCAAAGTAGTAGGGGAGAAGGCAGAGTTGCCAGTGCCTGGTTTAATGCATGAGATGTGTAGGGAGGCTGCCCCCTAGAAGCCGTAGCTCACAGAGGCACAGCATTCCCAGAACAAGACAAAGAGGGAGAGCAGGATCCCCCTGAACTCTCCCTCCTCCACCGTCCAGTATCCTGCCAGTACTCCCCATTGCTGAATCCAGCTGGGAGTCAGAAGACAAGG
>NW_007738479.1:38405-42221 GCF_000696425.1 Galeopterus variegatus | reverse complement strand
CCGTCCAGTATCCTGCCAGTACTCCCCATTGCTGAATCCAGCTGGGAGTCAGAAGACAAGGAGCTGGGGGATGTGCTCTCTAGAGAGTATCTTCCTGGGGCACAGAGCAGGACAAGGATGGAAGTCAGATGATGGGTTCTAGCCCTGGCTCTCCCACAGTTTCTCAGGTAATTTTCAGCAGGTTGCTTTGCCGTGCTCAGTCTCAGCTTGCTCCTCAGGGAAGGAAGATGCGGCACCAGGTCTGTGTGTCTGAGCTGGCCTCACATCCTGCTTGTGCACACAGGATAACCGCAGGAAGCACACAGCTTCTGTTTCAGTCGCCAGCCCCTTGCCCAGTGCGGGCCCATCTCTGGGTGGGATGTACTACTGGGCCCCGTCACTCCATCTGGTGGCCCACCCCCTGGCACACATGAAGTTGGACCTGGACAGTGGGGAAGGGTCCATCCCCTGGGGTTTGGGGCTGGGGTGAGGTGACTCTAACAGGGATACCTATTCTGATCTCCTAAGCTGTCAGGGCTGGAGGGGCAAATCCCACTGGTTCCATTTATGGTATAGAAAATCTCCTTACACAATACCTTTATTGGAGTTTTAAAAAATGTAGACAGTTTGAAGAAAAACGTGGGTTTAGGTAGAGGATGTGGATATGGCAAAAATCATGGCAGTGGTGAGAGTGATTAGCAAGCAATTAATGACTGAAATTTAAAGAAGAAATAATACCAATTCTATATAATGTCTTCCAGAATATTAAAGAAGAGGGGATATTTTCCAGTTCATTTTATGGGGCCATCATTACTTTGATAACCAAAAGCAGACAGAGACATCACAAGAAAAGACTGAAGACCTATGAACATAAATGCAAAAATTCTTAAAATTTTTTTTTAGCAAATTAAATCCAAGGATATTTAAAACAGATGATATATGTCATGACCAAATGGGGTTTGTCTCAGGAATGCAATTTGGCTTAACATTAAAAAAAAATCAATGAAATACACTATATTAATTCACTAAACAAGAAAAGTCATATGATCATTTCAATAGACGCAAGAAAAATGTGTGACAAAATCCTACACCCATTTGTGATAAAGACTTTCAGCAAACTAGGAATAGAAGGGAATGTCCTTAGCCTGACAAAAAAGCATCCACAGAAAACCCACAGTTAACATCATCTCAATGGTGAAAGACTGAATGCTTTCTCCCTAAGATTGGAAATAAGAAAACAAATGACCTCCCTCTCCCAAATGGGCAAAAGATTTGAACAGACTTTAGCCAAAGAAGATACATGGATGGCAAATCAGCACATGAAAAGATGTTGGAAATTTAAACCACAAAATGACACTGTTTATTTCTTAGAACTGCCCTTTCTGCAGGTTTTTTGTATCTTCTTTTTAAATATTTGCCCCCAGGAGATACTTGGCTGCCTCTAGTTTAACTGAAGACAACATACCCCTTCCCTACCCCTCCTAATGAACTATTGAAGTTTCTCTCTGAAACCTCTACATTATCCTTTCCTTTTTTCTTTGGCGTCTTTAGGAGTGAAAAGAGATTTTTCGCTGTATATAAACAGTACTCTCTTATTGACAAGGAGAGGCAGAGCATGGTGGTGGGGAGGTCTAGGAGGAGTTTTTGGGAGACAGGGTTCCAGTCCAACCTCTCTGTGCTGACTTCCTGTGCTACGACTTGTGCCCCATCTCAGCAACGAGCACCTCCAGCACCTGTTGGGTTATTTCACCCATACATATGTCATCGTGCATCTGTAAAAGACAAGGGCTCTCTTTCAAAATCCACAGTGCTGTTATTATCAAACCTAAACATATTAATGAGAAATCTTTAATGTCATTTAGTATCCTTGAGTTGAAATTTTCCTAATTGTCCCATAAGAGACTTTTACAATCATTTATGAAAATCAGGACCTAGACAAGGTCTATACATTGCCTTTGGTTGATATGTCTCTTGAGTCTCTTTAATCCGTAACAGTTTTCCCTTCCCTTTTTTTAGAAAGGCCATTTATTTATTGAAAAAAATAGGACATTTGTCCTTAGGGCTTCCCATATTCTGGGTTGGGCTGATTGTTGATTGCATCTACAAGTTCATATGTATCACGCTCCCCTACACTCTCTATTTTTTGTAAACCAATAGTTAGATCTAGAAGCTTGATCAGATTGGGGTTCAGTTTTTGGAAATAATCTTTCACAAGTGGTGCCACATGCTTCCTGTTGCATCTTATCAGGAGACACACAATTTCTGATTCTCTTTCTGTGAAGTTACAGCTAGTCAGTAGATTCAGGTGCAGTTGGTTTGCTCTGTCCACTGTCAATTTCCGATCAGCGCTTCACTTGATGGTTTTAGCAGCCATTGACAGCCCATTATTAATTAGGTTTGCGAAGTGGTGATATCCTATTATCCTTTCTGCATTTTCTAGGTGAAATTCTTCTGTAACACTCTTTACCTTATTTCCCCAGACTAAGGTTTATACAGGAAAGGTGGGATAAATGTTTGGTCCTTTTCCTTTTAAAATAATAACTTTAAAAAGGTTTTCAGAATAATCTTTTGGCTCTCCAGTATACTCCAAAGGTAACAAATGAGTTTTTGAAAATATCATTATGAACTCAATATTTGGTTTGTTTTGAGCCATTTTAGTCATTATTATTATTTTTTTGATGGTAAACTTGTCCCATCATTGGTCAATAAGAACTATTTTGAGTAGGCTCTTTCTGAAAGAGCTGTAGAAATTTGGGACAACTTCCTTGCTTTTTGGTATGACAAGATGGTCCAGCTCATCTTAGGTTTTTCCTACCCTATCCCTGGAATCATCCATTTCTCCAAGGTGCCCTGGGTCCTTGGAGACCCAAGGCTGGAGCCATAATACTCATTGCTTCTACATTAGTGTGACTTATAGGGCTTTTCAGTGGACAGATCCAGGTGATAGCTGTTTTCTTTTTGAAAGAGAAACCATGTCATGAGTTCATATTGATATTTCCAGTACAAGTCTATGATTATGGAGTTTTTAACCTTTCTTATTTTATCTTATAGTTGTATCTCTTTTCTATTACACTGAAAACTTGGTTCCTAACTATATTAACATCATTTTTTATCTACTAAGCAGAAGGGGTTCTGAACCTAGGGTACATGGAAGAGGTAGATGCAAACCGGCATGTGACAGTGAGTGAGAATGTGAGTGTGTGTGAGTTGAGTGTCTAAGCACAAGAACTTTTTTTCTTCTAGGACAAGAATCACGTGTTCATCTTATTGTCAAAAGAGTTTTCAATCTTGGTGCTACTGATGTTTTGAACCAGATCATTCTTTGTGTTTAACAGTATCTCTAGCCTCCATGCATTAGATGCCAGTGGTACCCTCTCCATGTGACAATTAAAAATGTCTCTAGGGGCCGGCCCGGTGGCGCACTGGATAAGTGCGCTGCTTGGAAGCGCGGCGGCGCTCCCACCCGAGGGTTCGGATCCCACATACAGACCGGTTCCCGCTCACTGGCTGAGCGAGGCGCAGGAGCAACGCCGAGGGTTGCAATCCCGTTGNTACCCTCTCCATGTGACAATTAAAAATGTCTCTAGGGGCCGGCCCGGTGGCGCACTGGATAAGTGCGCTGCTTGGAAGCTCGGCGGCGCTCCCACCCGAGGGTTCGGATCCCACATACAGACCGGTTCCCGCTCACTGGCTGAGCGAGGCGCGGGAGCAACGCCGACGGTTGCAATCCCGTTGCCGGTCCCCGGTCCAGTGCGGGGGCAACACTGAGGGTTGCGATCTGTTGCTGGACACGGAAAAAAGACAAAAAGACAAAAAAAAAAAAAAAAAAAAATTCCT
>NW_007738479.1:20151-37565 GCF_000696425.1 Galeopterus variegatus | reverse complement strand
TGGGAGCGTGGTGGCGCTCCCGCCGAGGGTTCGGATCCCACATACAGACCGGTTCCCGCTCACTGGCTGAGCGAGGCGCGGGAGCAACGCCGACGGTTGCAATCCCGTTGCCGGTCCCCGGTCCAGTGCGGGGGCAACACTGAGGGTTGCGATCTGTTGCTGGACACGGAAAAAAGACAAAAAGACAAAAAAAAAAAAAAAAAAAATGTCTCTAGACATTGCCAAAATTACCTCTGGTTAAGGACTTAGCCTGGGACACCAAAAAGATTATGAGTCCATCTAACAGGATGGAATATCTGTAGAATTTCCAAAGTGATGGGGAATTGCTTTGGGAAATGCCATAGAAAGACTATACTGACTGTATTAATTTCCTGGAACTGACATAACGAAGTACCACAAACAGGGTGGCTAAAACAACAGAAATTTGTCTCACAGTTCTGAAGGCTAGAAATCTGAGGTCGAGGTATCAGCAGGGTTGATTCTTCTTGAAGGCCGTGAGGGAGAATCTGTTCCGTGCCTCTCTCCTAGTTTCTGGTGATTTGCTGGCAATTTTTGGCATTACTTGGCTTGTAGAAGCATCACTTTGATCTCTGCTGCCTTCTTCACATGCATGTGTCTCTGTGTCCAAATTTCCCTTTTTTATAAGGATGCTAGTCATCTGGATTAGTGCCCATCCTGATGAACTCATCTTGATTACATCTGCAAGCACCCTATTTCCAAATAAGGTCACATTCTAAAGTACTAGGGGTTAGGACTTCATCATATCTTTTTGGAGGGACACAATTTAACCCAAACAGTGATGATACTGCTGTCCATAGCAGCAGGTGGCATGGTGCAGTGGTTGAGTGTGGACACTTGGAATCACAATTCCTGGGTTCCACTTGCAACCTCACTATTTATCATCTGTGCATCTGTGAAGTGGGATAATGCTAGCACCCACTTCCTAGGGTGGTAAAGAATAAATGAGTTAGCATGTGGGAAGTCCTTGGTCTGACACTTAGAAAGTGCTATGTAAGTGTTAAATGAGTGGGCATAACCACTATAGGCAGTGATCACAGCGCAGGGCACGTGGGCTGTGAAGGGTGTTGGCATGGAAGAAGTAACGACCCCACCTGCTGCTGAGGACAGCAGTATCATCACTGCTGTGGGTTGAATTGTGTTTCCCCAAAAAGATATGATGAAGTCCTAACCTGTAGGACTTCAGAATGTGACCTTGTTTGGAAATGGGGTTTTTGCAGAAGTAATCAAGATGAGGTCATCTAATCCAATATGACTGGGTAAAAAAAGAAGTAATGAAATAATGAAATAATTACTTCTTATGAAATAAGAAGTAATGAATGGGCTCAGAATCTGGAGCCTGCTTACCATGGCTACACTTACAGGGCATCCCTATCTAAGGATGAGAAGAAAGGGGGACTTCTATTTAGTAAGTCCCTTCTATGTGCCAGACACTGGGACCAGGACTCCATAAATATTACCAGTGATGCTTATTACCACCCCGCAAAGGGAATCTTTGTATCTCCATTTTCCTAAAGTGGAATGTGAGGTTTGCAAGGCTTAAGGAACTGGCCGGTGCTCTCCAGCCACCAAATCCATTCTCCACCCCTCCCCCAGCTAATTCTGGTGAGCTGAGCCCGCCAGGCATGAAGAACCCTCTGCCTCCTCTGGCTCTCAGCCCTCCAATGCTCAGTCTGTGAAATGGGGACCGAGGCATCTGCTCATGCCCACCCCATGGGCTAGGTGCAAAGATGCTGTGAAAATGTGTTGGGAATCCTGGCCAGTGCACACAGACAGAAGGCACTGCATTAGGTGCCCCTGGGGCGCCTTTTCTTCTTCAAGTTGGCAGATTGACTTTGGTCTCAAGATCACCAAATCCCATACAACAGAGTTAGAATCTACATGGCTTTTCTCCATTTAAAACAAAATCCTCAATGTTAGGTGCAAGGCCCATTGGCTTACATATGTGCAAGATCGGACTGTCTTTTCAGCTTAAAGTCAGCTACATTTGGGAATATGGTGGCTCTTCATGGTGTGATGGGCTGACAGCAGCCACCACAGCTTTCTCCCTAGGCTGTCTGGTAACTGCAGAGAAGTCCTGCTCCTCCCACCCCTGGTTCTTGGAGCCACTGGTGCTCAGGTCACATGGTACATACCTCCCTCAGCCCCTCTCAGGCCCTGGCTTTTTCTGCCTCAGGCCTTCATGGTGCTGTCCCCAGCTTGGACACTCCTTCCTTTCCCAGCCTAATTTTCTGCCACCCTTCAGATGGCAGCTGCAGACTCACTGCCCAGGGAAGCCTGCTGGCCCCAGGGCAGGGGCTTTGAGGACAGTCCCTGCAGACCTCCCTTCACTCCCTTCACTGCCCAAGGTTTGTGGGATGAATCCATTAGCACCTGCCACCCTGCTCTAAGGGGTTAGGGACAGGGCTGGGCTCTGCTCCCCCTGCTTTATCCTCAGTGCCTAGCACAGGGCTGGGAACTGAGGGGGTGCTCACTAGATGTTCGCTAGTAGATGGACTGCACGCCTCTTTAAAGGGAGGGGGGTGGCTTGTGCTCTTGGCTTCTGACAGCCCGTGACTCCACGAGCCCAGGGCTGCTGGGTCTGGCCATTGGTATGGATCTGCAAGATGGCAGGAATGACAGCTGACACCCACGCAGCCCTACTGAGTGCCTGAGCGCTGCTAAGTGCTTTACATGTACTAAATTTTATATTCTCCCCAATAATCTATGAGATAGTTGCTGTCGTTAATCCTATTTTTTAAAACTTTTAATACTGAAATAATTTCAGCCTTGGAAAAATCTTGCAAAAATAGTCCAAGGAGTTCCTGAACATCCTTCCACCCAGCTTCCTCTATTGCTAATGTCTTACATGCCATGGCACAGTAGTCAAAACCAGGACATTGATGGTGAACAGCACTGTTCAGTAACCCACAGGCCTGATTCAAATTTTGTGAGTTTTCCTGCTGATACCCTTTTGCTGTTCCAGGATCTAATACAGGATCCCACTTTGCACTTATGGTTCTGACTCCTAGGAACCCTCCAAGCTAGGACAGTCTCTCCATCTTTTCTTGTCTTTCATGACTTTGATACTTGTGAAGAGTCCTGACCTGTTATTTTGTAGAAACGTCTCTCAGTGTGGGTTTGCCCAATGTTTCCTCATGTTTAAATTCAGATTATGTATTTTTGACAAGAAAACCACAGCAGGGAGGTCACGTCCTGCTAGTGCATCCATCAGGAGGTACCTGATGTTGTGCTGATGTCATTTTAAAGATGAGTGAACTGCAGCACAGAGGAGTCAAAAAACTAGATTAAAATACAGTTGACATTTGTTGAGCATTCACCCGTGCTCCAGGGTAAGTGACATATGGGTATATATTTAATCAATTATGTGAGGGTGCTTCAAAAGTTTGTCGAAAAATAGAATTGAAAGATAATACAAATCTTTCCATGAACATTTTTTGCAGTACCCTCATGTGCCTGGGGGCATGCTAGAGGATCCCAACTCAGCACCCAGGGAAGGAAAGGGGCCAGGGCAGAGGTTGGTGGACGGGGAGAGCCAGGGAGAAGGACAGAGACTGCTCCTGCAGCTGCGGGAGGGGCCCAGACCCTCAGGGGCAGACACAGGGCGTCCTGGTGCCTCTGACCCAGGCAGATAGGGGAAGAGCATGGGATGGGGCTGGACCAGACTAAACAAGGCTGGGACCTGGACTCCAGTTTGGGTAAATCCTCAGTCCAAGGCTGAGGTTGGTGATAGTAGGGGCACAACTGGGACTCTGTAGGGGCAGGGGGTGCTGGTCTCACTCTGGGGTCACACTGAGGGGGCACCTGGGCCTAGGCTGGGTGCCAGGTCCTGAGTCAAATCCAAGCAGCTCCCAAAATGTCCCCTTCAAAGCTCTCCCAGCCCAAGCTGGTCATGGAAGGGAGGGCAGGGAGACGGGAGTGACAGCCAGATGCCCCGAATTAAGTAAATATGTATTGTTAATGCAGTTTACCCACCACCTTCCCCCGACCCACCCACTCCACCTGCCTCCTCTCGCCCTCCCTCTGTCCAGCCAGCACTCTCTTCCTGCCTGCCTTTCTCTTTCCGGCTCTTCCTCACTCCTTCTCTGGCCCTCAGCGTGGGAGGCAGTAGCTGTCCTGGGCCCTGTGCTGTTCAGCCTGCCCCTCCATCCTCCACTCCTCCAGCCCGGCCCTGGGGCACCCTCCGCGTGGCTGCTGTCAGAAGCCTTGCCCTCAGAGCTCCCTCTGCTTTCCCTCGGCCATGGGCGGCACCCCGGGGCAAGGGGAAGGATGGGGACCACAACTCCTCACAGTCGCGGGCAGGGCAGTAATATTAGCCCCACTGTATGGATGAAGACAGTGGGACTGCACCTCCTTCTCAGCTAACAAGGTCTCTCCTGCTTTCCCTCCCCTTTGGGTGACCAGAACCAACACAGCCCTGGGCCTGCAGTTTCCCTATTTCCTCTCCAGGTACCCCTCCCACCCCATCTTGGCCTTGCTTCTAAATCATACTGTGAGGGATCCTGTTTTAACTTATGTGTGCCTGTGGTTTTGTATGCCTTCTCCTTCCTGTCATCCCTCTTTGGGAAGGAGCGTTACCCCACAAAAAGAAGCTTGTATTTGACCAGGGATTCAAACTAGCTCACAATTTCTATCTTCATCATCACCTACCTGTTTTCTACTTTCTCTGGCTCCTTGAACCCCAAATTACATTTATCCTCTGGGACCCACCTTGCAAGACCTGCCCACTGCTGTGGCTCATCAAGGAATCCTGAACACTGTCCCTTGCCTCTCCATGCCATCGAGCTTGCGTTGGTATCACCTCCACCCACCCAGTCTGAGCTGGGGCCCTGGGGAGAGGGCCACTGGGTCATTATCACGTGCACATGCCTCTTGAGTCTCTCCCCTGAGGCTAGGGCAGTGTCTTGCCGTAATCCTACCCCTCATCCCCAACCTCCAGCAATGGCCATTGCCAGACAATGCTTTGTGTTTTTGCTCAGTAAATCTGCCCATGGGATGGGCCAAAGGCTCTACCAGACGGAGGATGGCCTCAGGTTCTGAAACAGCCTCTGCCCAAAGAGGGGAAGGCATTTGCCCAAGATTACAAAGCTACTGTGGATTTAGTATACAGCTGATTGCAGTGCTTCCCAAGTACTCTATTTATTCTGGGATTAAATGAGATACTCCATGTAAAGCACTTGGAACAATGCCTGGCCATAGTAAGTCCTCAGTAATAAATGCTAATGATTATTGTTACCATTGCTATTTTCTATTAAGTTGAACTATACAAAATTGCCATTTTTGTAGGTCAGAAGTGATCAGTTATTGGCAATTTCATATGATTCAACACAATTTTTTTCTCCCTGGCTGGCTGGTAAGCTCAGTTGGTTGGAGCACAGCCTTACAACCCCAAGGTCACAGGTTTGGATCCCTGTACCAGCCAGCTGCAAAAAAAAAAAAAAAGAAGAAAAAGAAACAATACTTTTCTCCCTCAAAATCAGCTTAGTTTGTTCATTAAATGAATGTATTTTAAAACAAACTTTACATCCCCACTGTATATGGGAAACTGACAGCTGTGCTCTCGTTTCAGATGGTTAGAATTTGAGAGGCGTGAAGAGCATTTGAGACCTGCTTTTTCCTTTAAGCCATCAGAAGAGTTAAAAAAAACTCTTAAAAACTGTGAGTTAGAAAACTGAAGAGATAATGTTCTATCAGACGGTCAATATTGCCCCCCAGGGCCGGCCCCATGGCACACTCAGGAGAGTGCAGCGCTGGGAGCGCAGTGGCACTCCCGCCGCGGGTTCGGATCCTATATGGGAATGGCCGGTGTGCTCACTGGCTGAGCACGGTGCGGGCAACACCACACCAAGGGTTGCGATCCCCTTACCGGTCATGAAAAAGACCCCCCCCCCAAAAAAAATATTGCCCCCCAAACCCTCTCAGGCTCCTGGAATCTGTTGGGTTGAGGGAGTCCCGGATTTAAGGAAGATGCTCTCAAAGGTCACCATGAAATACAGCCGGGTGGTATTAGTAGGGCTGAAGCAAGGCCTGGGGGAGCCTGAGCTGCTGACTGCCCAACTCTAACCCCAGACTCACAGTGGGGGTCTTCTCATTGCAGGGTCAAGGGCTGGGAGGAAATGGAGACCATCCAGTCCAATCTTGTGGCTCTCCAGGTGCGGAAAGCAAGACCCACAGGAAGAAGGATTTGCCCAGGGTCACCCGCAAATTGGGGCAGGGCTTCCCAGAACCGGGGTCTCTGATCCCTAGCACACACCCCTTGTGCCCACCCTAACACCTCCCTGCAAGACCCCTCACTTCTGATGCCACCACCTGCTTCCTGGGCAGGAACTTCCAGGGACTCAGGATGCAGAGGGGACGTCTGCATAGATCAGATTACACACCCATTTATTTACTGATTCCCTGTTCCACTGCAGCAAGAGCTCCCAGGCGCAGGGCCTGACCCTCTGTTGCAGCTGCACTGCAGCACACCACCCGGCGCTGCGCCTGCCCTGTGGTTAGTTTCAGTCTATAGTGTCCGTCCCTGGCCTCAGCCTGGCACAGGGCTGGGACCCAGAACCAGCTGTGCCCCCTCACCCCACCTGGGGCCCCGCACACAGGACAAATGACAGGCATGTCTCCTCGGCACCGGGAACCAGCCCTGGAGTGTCCCACATTGTTCCCAGAAATTAGCAGTGATCGCTGCATTCAGGGGAAGCACTCCATCCCACGGGCCGTGGCACTCGGGGGAGAAAGGAAAAAAGACAAGCGAGATCAACAGGCGGGCCAAGGCTGGTGCCTTTTCCCTGCCTGTGACACACACTTCATTTAATTTTCATAGTGGAGAGAGACGTGGGGTCTTTTGAGCAGTGATATCCTCGTGGGTAAGTCTAAGTGTCAGACAATAAGCAGAGGAGAGGCGCGCAGAGTGCGGTGGCCCCGCTGTCAGTCTTGCCCAGATTAACAACTTCATCTGAGCCTTTGTTGATATTGACACTCGGTTGCTAGGTAACGTATTTACTGTCCAATGAATAGGACTTGAGGGCCAGGGGGGCACAGTCAACAGATTGGCAAATAAGGAGAACGTGCTGTGACTTGATGTGCCTGCCATGGTACCCAGGAGTGGTGCGGGGACAGCAATCTGCACCAGCTGCCAACAGGGCAAGTGTCTCCGGGGTCAGAGTGGCTTCATGCCCAGGTGGGGCAAGTCCAGGGGAGCAGTTCTGTTTTCACCCAGGGTCCATCCTCATGGTGACACTGATGCTCAGGCCTCTCCCTGGGGTGCTCCTGCTCAGCAGTACTGCTATCCAGTGCCCCGCAGCACTCTTGGGCCTGAAGAGGTTCTGCTGAGGCCTGCTGATGGCTCCCTTCAGCATCCTCAGCAGCCCCCTACCACCAGTTTTCCCCTGTCCACAAAGGGTGTACCCTTCTGATAAGAACCCACTGCTGGGATTCAAGAGACCTTGTCACCTCTGGCTGGGAGGCTGTGGACCCATGATTTAACCCCTGGGCCTTCAGGGACTGTAACTTGAGAATATAATTCCTGCCCTGCCTGCAACATGATAGTGTTGAAGGAAGGGGGAGGATTACCATTAATTAAGCACCAGCTGTGTGCAGGCACTGTACTAGGTTCAGGTAGTCATTTCCTAGGGTAGGTCTTACAACTACCCTGGGAGGTGGGCTGCTGTTTATTAATTCCTTTTTGATAGTTGTAGGGGCTGAGTCTGTGTTATGCAATCAGCCTGAGAGTATTCAGTCTGTGAGCTCCAGAACTCCCTCATTTCACTGTGCTGTGCTGCATTTGAGGTGGAACCCAGGAGAGCAGGTGTTCAGTGGTCACAGAGGAAGCACAGTGTCCTGCAGGAGGGGCTGATGGGGCCCACAGTGTCAGGGCCTCCTACTCGGACCCCAAGCAGGCAGTTGATCCTCAAGTCCCCACCTTTAGCTAGCTGTTGACCAAGGGCTCTGCAGAAAGGGGCCAACCTGGTGAACAGACAGCAAAGCCACCATACAGTGTCCTGCAGGAGGGGCTGATGGGGCCCACAGTGTCAGGGCCTCCTACTCGGACCCCAAAAAGGCAGTTGATCCTCAAGTCCCCACCTTTAGCTAGCTGTTGACCAAGGGCTCTGCAGAAAGGGGCCAGCCTGGTGAACAGACAGCAAAGCCACCATAGTGCAGGACTTAGCAGCAGGCCTTCTGCTGAGCCTGCTGGGGAAGCAAAGCTGCTCAAGAAAATGGCTGATAAAAACCCAGCAAAGGGAAATGAGAATGAGTCAGAGACAGAGACTCTGCAAACAGCAGCATGACTCTGACACACAGCATGAGCTTCCAGGCTGGAAGGAGAGGGAGAAGCCAAACAGTGGACTAGAAGACAGGAGGAGGGAAATTTGGTCCTGCATGGAGCCTGGGGCTGAGGGCTCTCCCCGTCCTACCTGAAAAGACACAGACACAATTACACCAGATTCCAAGTTTGACAGCAGTTCTGCATTCTCTGCAGTTGGACTTATGCCACCTCTCTCAAGTTCTTGCTCTAAGTGGAGGCCCAGCCACGTCCAGCCCATCCACCTGTGGCCTCCAAAGAGTCTTGATGGAAGCACTTTCATTCATCCACTCCCCTGATATTTGTACCCTCTCTCTGTCAGGCTCTGCGGCTGTTGAGGACATAGCTTTGAAGGAGACAGGCCCATTCCCTGCTTTCCCGGAACTTTTGATTTAGCAGAGGAGATAGAAATTAAACATTTGATTACACACCTACATATCTAATTACCATTGCACTAAGTGCTGTGCAGAAGCTGACAATACTTTGCGCATATTCGGGGGGAGGGGCTTACCTCACCTGGTGGTCACAGGCAGCCACCCTGGGGAGGCCTCCGTGAAGCAGAGATGTGAAGGATGAGCTGGAGACATCCAGGTGATTGGGGAGGGTCGGGACATCCCTAAGGTGAGAAAGAGATTGGATGTTTGAGGAAGTGGGGAAAGCCCAGTGTGACTGGAGCCAATATTGAGGGAGAGACTGGGCAGGAAATGAGGTGAAGGTGGCCTTGTCTGCCACAACAAGCACTTGGATTTTGTTCCAATAACAAAATAGTGATGCGGAGCTATTGAGGCCACTAGAGAGGTGATACGATGCAATCCTAGGTCCTTTTACAGACATTAAACTGGTGAGATCCATGGCAATCAGGGTATCAGTATCAGGGTGGACTGACCATCTGGGCCACCCCCTTTGACAAGACCTGTTTTGGGAGGCTCCTCCAGGACAGGGAGTCCCAGCCTCGGTTAGGTCTCTGTTTATTCCCATTATCTGGCTCAGAACCTGGAACAGACAAGGGGCTCAATTCCTGCTTGTTGTGTTGAAGGGAACCATTTGGGACACCCCCACACTTTAAATGCATTGTGTAACTGTAATGTATCTGAGGGTATTTCTTCCCCTCCTTTCTGCTATACTAATCCACACTCCTTTGTCAAAACATGCTAGACTCCCTGCCCCTGGGACATTTCCCTGCTACTCCTAACTCTATCACTTATCACTTGTAGTGCTGTACCACCCCAATCTTCCAGCATGCCCAGAGGGTGAAGTGTTCTGTGCAACCGGCATTTACATATGATGGATCATGTATCCTGTAGGGCCAGAAGTTTTTCTTGTGTCTATTCTGGATCAAACACTTTCTAAGTACACAATTTCCTGACCTAAAGATAATTGAACCATATCTATTTACTGATACATCATTTTAATATCAATTCTTGAATCGAATAGAAAGACTTCATTCCTGAGAGGCAGGAGAGCTGGTTACACCTGAACTGAATAAACCCTGTACAGTTGCAGGGTTCCTGTGGCAACTCAGCAAAAATACAGCACAAGCTGCCATTCCGTAATTCCTCAACTAGTGGCAGACTGCTAATCAATGACAGTCCGTTTTCCTGATGAGTCTGGGTTCACCTTCACAGCCACTGACAGCATCAGCACAAGCTGCCATTCCGTAATTCCTCAACTAGTGGCAGACTGCTAATCAATGACAGTCCTTTTTCCTGATGAGTCGGGGTTCACCTTCACAGCCGCTGACAGCACACTTAGCCATCCAGAGTTTGGGCCTTTGCACTGGATCAGGGATTCTCATGGGAGGACCCCAAGCCTCAGTTTGAAAGGATCAATTACAAAGTACAAATAAGTAAGTCAAGTTATTTTGGAGAAGGCTGGGGAGAAGGGTTAACCCTTGCAAGTTCGCAGTGTATGTTGCTGAAATATAGACGCAGACATTGTTAACACTGGACAATTCTGGTGTGTGAAATCACACCATCAAGCCCACTTTGGGGTAAGCTCTGAAGTCTCCGGTTAAAATAGCACTGCCAAGGGAAGGGGGTCACCCAGTGTATTAGTCCGTTTCTGTTGCTTATAACAAAATACCTGAAACTGGGTGATCTACAAAGAAAAATGACATTTATAAAACCGAGGTGCTATAGAATCCAGGCTTCTGCAAGTCACCCCATTAATATTCCCTCCAAGAAGCCTTGCCAGACTGGGAGGAGGCAGGGGGCAGATGGGGCACTGAGAGGCCAAGTAATCTGCAAATCACACCATCAAGCCCACTTTGGGGTAAGCTCTGAAGTCTCCGGTTAAAATAGCACTGCCAAGGGAAGGGGGTCACCCAGTGTATTAGTCCGTTTCTGTTGCTTATAACAAAATACCTGAAACTGGGTGATCTACAAAGAAAAATGACATTTATTGCTTACAGTTTCTGAGGCTGGGAAGTCCAAAGTCCATCTGGTGGTGGTGACAGTGACCCAGGGGTCTCACATTGCAAGATGGTGGAAACAGAGAGAGCAGAGAGAGAGAGACAGACAGACTCTTCTCTTCTTTTAAAGCCCTCAGAGCTACGCCCCTGACCACCATTTTTAATCCATTTACTACTGCATGGCCCTACAACCCAATCACCTCTTTAAGGCTCCACCTTTCAATTACCATAGTAGGACTTCCCACCCTGTTAACAGTCACAGTGGGGGCCAAGTTTCTAATACATAAAGCTTAGGGGACACAATTCAACTTCCAGTGAATTTTGGGGAACATAATTCAATCCACTACACCCAGGAAATTCGGCCTTTAGCAACTCATCCAATTTCATGCATCTAAACAGCCCCTTTGGCAGGGCTTGGAGGACAGCAGATGCTGGTGGGAGTGGGAGTGTGAGCTTTGGAGTCCTGCAGATGCGGGCTCAGATCCCAGCTCTGCTTCTACCAGCTGTGTGACTCTGGGTAAGTCACTTAATCTCTCTGAGCCTTGGTTTCCTCGGCTATAAACTGAGCTGCAAGGTTGTTTTCAGAATAGATATACTATGCACTTTACACAAAGTAAGGTCACAACATGAAGGAAGTACTATTATTAGTATTATTATTATTACTACTACTATTATTGGCCTGGGACCCAGACAGCAAAAAAAGAGGAGCTTGGGGTAGATGGACCTACCTTGGGGTAGGCTGCCCTGCCATGCTGGGATATGGAAGCCACAGAGCAGTGGGAGGAAGCTGGGGAGTCAATTCTCCTTGGACAAAGCTTTTACTTGCTCTGTTCAAGGGCTCTTAAAGAGGGGAAGGAATGGGAGTGGAGGGGTGGAGGGGGCTTACTGGTCAGGATGCTGGCTTTAATCTCTGCGGTCTTCATTCAGTGCACATCTACTGAGCACCTACTACACACCCTGTGGGCCCCAGCATGGCTGAGAGGCAGGCCTGCCCTGCGAGGCCCCCACGACCTGGGTTTGCATTGTTCTGATTGGAGTGAGCCAGCATGCTGAAGGACCAAAGAGGAAGGACCCAGGCTGCATCCTCAGAGACAACATAGAGAAGGTGTCACACAGAGGGAGGCTTCACTGCAGTCATGAAAGGTGATCAATTCATCTAGGAGACAAGCTGAAGAGGACCCTCCAGATGGCAGGAAAGGCACAGGCAGGGTTTGGGGTCCCCACTAAGTGTGGAGGGCTGGAGCTCACACCTTGGTGATGCTGGAGCCTGGGCTGGGCATGGTGAGAGGAAGGCAACAGAGGAAGCTGCAGAGGAGGAGGACCGGAATGCTGGTGGAGGTGCTTGATCACCTGGAATATGGGGGATCATTGAAGGGGCTGCCACAGAGATAGGCAGGGTTAGATCCCCATGCCAAAAGTATCATCTGGGGACCATGTCTGGAAGGGGAGGCTAGAGTGAACAGCTCAGGGGAGAAACAGAAGGGCCTGGAGGACAGACACTCAGGTTCCCAGCCCAGAGATGTCACCACCTGCCTGTATGTCCTGGCCTTGGTTTCTCCTTCTCTGAGGAGGGATGGCCCTGAAGCATCCTAACAGCCCTTCCTGCTCTGAGATACTGCAGGCCTGCTCCTGAGCCCCCAGCAGCTTTGCCTCTCAGGCCATGTTTGTGGCAGCCCCTGGAAGCAATGCCGGGTGAGGTCCTGAAAGGGTTCAGGAGGAAGGGTTCCTGCATGACCCTGCCAACCCCTAGCATGGCTGATATGGGTAAAACCGAGGTGCTGTAGAATCCAGGCTTCTGCGAGCTTTGCCTCTCAGGCCATGTTTGTGGCAGCCCCTGGAAGCAATGCCGGGTGAGGTCCTGAGAGGGTTCAGGAGGAAGGGTTCCTGCATGACCCTGCCAACCCCTAGCATGGCTGATATGGCTAAAACCGAGGTGCTATAGAATCCAGGCTTCTGCAAGTCACCCCATTAATATTCCCTCCAAGAAGCCTTGCCAGACTGGGAGGAGGCAGGGGGCAGATGGGGCACTGAGAGGCCAAGTAATCTGCTTAAGGTCACCCAGCAAAGCAGCAGCAACCTGGACCAGGCCCCAAGTCTCCAGATGTCCAGTCTGATGCTCTGCCCACTGGACCATGAGGCCTTTAATGAGGCCACCTCCGCAGGGGCTGCAGGCTGGCCCACCGCCCAGGGCCAGTAACTTGCCAGGCATCCCAATCAGCCATTCCGGAGAGGGCCTGCCCTTGGCGGCCAGGCACAGAGGCCGAGCATGAGTGTGCCAGCGCAAACTGGAGGATCCGCGAGGTAGCCCCTGGTCTCAGCATGCCTGGCCCTCTGGCCAGGACCCCTAAGCAAGAGGGATCTATGTCCAGAAAGAGGCCAAGCATATCTCAGGGGCTGGGTGGATGCTGCAGGCTGCATGCCTCACAGGGCTCCCTCCTGTGCTGGGCCTCAGCATCCAGCCTACAGCACCCCGGGAAGTTGACCCCGACCTGACTGAACTGTGGAGTCTGCAGTCAGTGGCAATGGCTGTGGCCAGCCCTGCCTGCCTCCACCCTCCATCCCAGAGCCCAGAGATGGGGGCTGCATGGTGACCCCTGGACCCAGCTTTTCATGTATAGAAGAAAGCACAGAGGGTCAGAGGGGGCAGGACTGGGCTTGGGTCACACAGGGGGACGGTGACAAGAGCAGGACTCTAATGGGGATGCCTGGATCCCAGGCCAGCATTCCTGCATTGCACTGTAAGGTATCAGCTTTGTCCTCACCCCAGTAACTTCTGGAAAAGCCACTCTCTGAGGAGCCATAACTAAGACCGTGGGCATTGGCCAAGCTCCTGGGGGCTGGCTCCCAGTTTCCCTCTGGGCCTTGTTCTCTGAGAAGAAGACCTTCCTGGGGATCCTGAGCTTGAATCCCAGGGCAAAAGCCCACAGACAGGGCACACCAGAGCAGGTGGAGAGGCATGAAGCCTCACCCTGGGGTACTGGATGGGCTTTGGAGGGTGGAGTGAGAATGCTCCCAGGCTGGTGGGGGCATTATTCAGGATGGTAGGAGTCTGAGCAAACAGCACCTGGGTTTGAGTCCCAGCTCTGCCACCCCAACCCTGCCACCTCATCAGCCCTTGCAGTCTCGGGTTGCTATTTTCACTTGGGAATTACAGGGTGACACATGCCAGGAGGGCCCTGGGAAGCCCTCTCTTCATAGCTGAGTCTCCTGGGGACAGCATGGGAGGTGGGGTCCAGGTGCTGGGGTTCCAGGGCAGCCAGGAGCATGGCTGGCTCGGTGGCAGGGTGATGTCTCTCTCCCCCTGCTGCCCGTACTCGCATAGCTGGCAGTCGGGCCCAGCGAGGGCTGGGGGTGCCATTTTTTTCCCAGGGCTTAACCTCCCCCTCTCCTCCCCTTTCTTTGGTTTCAACCCCCCCACCCCCCAACACACACACCTCAAAGAGACTCAATTCATTTAATCCCCTCCCCCACCCTATCCTTGGTCCTTCCAAGAACCTTCCCGGTCTATCCCCCACTTTCCCTTGCTCCAGCCATTTGGGGGGTGGAGGGGAGTGGGTCACCAAAAGAAGGAGTGAGGGAGGGGTACAGTAAAAAAGCACATGCCCAACAAAACCCCCCAACACCCCACATTCTGCTCCACCAAGCTGGAAATACACAAGCCGGCATCTGTGTGGAATAATAAAACCGGGTGTGGACGTGTCGTTCTCACAGGGCATTTGGCTGAGCCCGGGCAACGCGAAAGCATGCATAGTTAACGCTCCTGACTGTGTGAAACCCTTTGTCGCGGGCACCGGCTCCGCGAGGGACCCAGGGCCCGGGGCTTGGCAAGGGCCCGAGACATTTCTTGGAATGGTTTCTTGTTCATCACTGACACTCGTAATGAGAAATTTATACACCATCCTAAGCGGATAAATTAATTTCAAACACTTTAGACTTTGGAAGACAATGGTTCCTGGCAGGACCCTTTATCACCCGTTTTATTAAAAAAAAAAAAAAAAAGAAAGGAATAAAAAAAAATCTCTCGGGACGTTCTAAACAAAACCCCTATGCCCGACTCTGGAGTCTGCTGTCCATGACTGAGGGAGGACCCGCTCGGCCCCCATGTGGGCTGGGGGCCCACAGGTCACTTTGAAACTTCATTAAAGGGTGGGCAGGTCCTCAGGGCCATCCCCTTGCCCCTGGGGGAGCGCAGCTTCCGCTCACCCCTGGCTCTGTTTGAAGTTGGCGTTCAGGCCAAGGAGTGGGGTTTCTCAGGCTGCGTTTGTGAAAGGTAATTAAATTGTGATAATGTTTCCATTCAGACCCCGGCTTGGGTGAAGCTTGGAGACTCGTCAGATAGACATGTTCTTGCCATCCACTGCACATGCAGGCCAGCCTGGCAAGAGCCCCTGCCAAGGGCCACGGGCTGTCCTGAGCTTCCCAACCAGCCGGGGACGAGCCTGCTCAGGCCATGCACACAGGAGAGCTGGCAGGAGGAGCAGGCAGCACTGCACAGTCCCTGCCTAGAGTCCCCTCAGGATGGCACTGCTTGGCGCACCTGCTGGTGGCCCAGCCAGTCAGCGTAAGTGTCAGAGGGAAGCAGGAGGGGATGCTGGTCCCTGGGCAGGCACAAGCTGGACTCTGTCCCAGGCCCCAGACCCCTCAGCTTCCTCCCTGGAATCCTGTGAGTGAGGGGAAGGTGTAGGGCAAACTCCTCCTGGGCAGGAAGCGTGTTCTTTCTTGGCCAGAGTCTCTTTTTTTTTGGTCGGGGCACTCTGCTGGTCAGAAGAGTGTCCAGAGCTCCTCAGAAGTGCACCCGCCTGGCCAAGCTGCCCTCCTGCACCTCCCAGCTGCAAACCTCTCCTCTTGTGGCCCCCACCATGACTCAGATCCCAGCTTCCTCTGCCCTTCCACCTTCCCCCAACACTACCCAAATGCCACCCAACCCTCACGTCCACACCCACCTCTCCAAAGGCCCCCAGAGGCACCAACCCAGCAGCTCTAACCTGTGCCAAGTTAAAGAAAATTAGCAATTTATTGGATGCTTTGGAGTAAAGAGGAGACATCAAGGGCACTATAGGAGAAAAAAATTACATTTTCTTACTTCATAAAATTATGCTAAGAAAATGAAAATAAAATGTATAAGGGAGCATAATAAATAACAAATTTATATAAGCTTCCAAAAGGAATCTTTTCAAAATTATTAAATGTGAAACAGGTGCTTCCTTGAACAAAACTTGTTTTTGTATCCGATTTAATGCTTTGAGGTGGCTGCATGCGATTCCAGAGCAAGAGATTTTGTTTTTATTATTATTTGTAATTTTGAAATAATTACAGACTCAGAAAAAGTTTTACAGACAGTACAGAGAGGTCCTGTAGACCCACTGCCCCTCCTCCCCAATGGCGACAGCTTACGTCACCACAGTGCATTTTCAAAGCCAGGAATTTGATCAAGAGTTTTTAATGACCTGGTCTTCAAACTTTTGATTGCCCCCTTTGACAAGAAACATGAATTCACACAAATAAGTGAAAAAATTTAAAACCATTTTACAACATTTGAAGATAGATTTAAAGAACCTGACCACAGCTCTCCTTTTCTTTCAGACAGACGTGACATTGACATGTCATGAACACACAAGCGAATGTTGTGGCCCATTACATTTTTTCGTGGGAAGTATTTTCAATAGTGATAAAACAGATCTGGTTTTGGTAGTTGGCTCAGCCACTGACAGCTGGAGTAGGTAAGGCTGTGGGGCCCTCTGGACCACTCGCCTGCAGTGCAACCTTGGTTCTGGCCCAGAGCTGTGCCTCCGGGAGCCCCTGCTCAGCCTTGACCCCTCTCCCATTGTCACCCCTTTCTCTGCTCCTGCCTGGTCACCTCTGGGGTGGAGGGCCAGGCCTTGTGAAGCTGCTAGCCAGCTCCTCCTGTTTCTTGATGTCTGCCCTCCATCAGCACCTCCTTCAGGAAGCCCTCTGAGATTTGTCCCTCAACATTTGGTGGTGGCCACTGTCATCACACAGATCACACTATAGCGTATTTTTTGTTAACTGGTCTATGTCTGCCACAGAAGTATGGCATCCTGAAGGCAGGGCTGTCGCTGATCCTTCTTGACACTCCTAGCACCCTGCTCATGGCCTGGGACACAGTAGGTTCTCAGCGTTTCCATTTCAATGTGTGCGATTGTGAGAACATTCTTCCTGTTGAATCCTGAAAGAGCTCTCCCTCTGCCTCCACCCCGAATCCTAGTCCTAGCTGGGCCCTCTGGAGTTATTCCCTGGTAGGTTTCCTCAGGGCACACTCCCGATCCTGTATCCATGCTCAGCAGAGGGCCCTCAATGCCCCTAACACCCTTGCCCGCCTGTGGAGCCCGGGCCGTTCTCCACGCTGCTCTCGGTAGACAGCTGCCGTGGCGGGAGCCGAGGGCGGTGGGACAGCCCCTCCCTCAAGCTTCCATCCTTCAACAAATACTTATCCGTGCCCGCTCCATGCTGGCACTTCTCTAGGCTATGGTAATGACGAGATCAGCAAAACCCCTGCTCTCAAGGAGCCGGCAACCAGTGGGGGACAAGCAGGAACAAGTGAACAGGAGCCTGGCCTGGCCGCTGCTGCTGCTTGGCACCAGTTCACCCAAGAGTGCAGTTGCCCCTGTTTCTGAGTGCTTTCCCTTGACCGCCTCTGCTGAGCTAGCTCCCCCTGCCCCCGACCCCCTG
>NW_007738479.1:8909-19938 GCF_000696425.1 Galeopterus variegatus | reverse complement strand
TGCCCCCGACCCCCTGCCCCCCTCCTCCACCTCCCCTGTGTCCTTGCTCCCGCTCCCCTGGCTTCCCTCCTCCTCTACTGTCCCTTCTTTCCCCTTGCACGCCTCCCTGACTCTCCCGCTCCCTGGCTCGCCCTCCTCCCAGCTTACCACCTCCCTACTTTCCTCTTTCCTGCATCCCCTCTCCCCAGCTCACCCTCCTCCCTGAGTGTATGCGATTGGTTTTCTGAATCCAAGGGCTGACCCTCAGGTTTCTTGCTGGGAAATCCCAAAATGGTGGGTTTGGCTGCTTGTGCAGATGAGTCAAGGCCTTTGAGTCCCAATCTGAGCCCCTGACCACGTGGGCTGGGACCTGTGTGTGTCCTCCAGGTCTCTGCTCAGCATCGGAGACTCTCCAGCGTGTACGAAGCTCCCAGAGAACCAGGCCAGGCCCAGGAGGTCTGTTCTGAGCATCTGAAAACAACTGGGGAAAGTGCAGAAGGTCCAGGGAGGTGCACTCAGGGTTATCAAGTCCAGTGACAAAACTCACAAGTGTGTGCCAATGGGAAATAGACCCCGTCACTGTTCTCCTGCATGGACACCTGCTTGGACTTCGCCCCACAAAAGGGAAAAGAGTCCAGCTCTTTGCCATGATCTACAAAGCCCCAGATGAACACCCCTTCATAACCTTGACCCCTGGCTCCCTCAAGATCAGCCACACCTGGTGTCTTTCTGTGCCTCAATCTGCACAGCCAATTGCCACCTCCAGGCTTGGGCACTTGCTGTCTCCTCTGACTCTCACGTGGGTAAGTGCTCCACTTTCAGGCCAGGTGTCCCCCCAAACACACACACAGAGTGGTCTTCCTTGCCACCCTACTTGGCATTATCTTGATCAGCGCTGACTACCCCTGCTCCGGCCAGTGCCCTCCCAGTCCTGTTGTGTCTTCTTTAGAGCACTGGGCAGTGCAGTGTTCAGGCTTGGAAGGTAAATGACCACTTGATACCGTGAGCAATATGACTTTGGCACTTAGGCTCTCTGTGCCTCATTTTTCCTCATCTGTAAGGTAGGAATAATGTCAGCACCTACCTCATAGGACCATTGTAAGGATTAAATTGGGAAACATATGCAAAGAATTTAGAACGATGCCTGACATTTAATAAATGTTTTGGCTATGTTATCATTTTCTAAGATTACCTAATTCATTTTCATGTGTATTTTGTAATTGTTTCCCCAGCCTCTTTCTCTCCCCGTAATGTGAGGACAAGATACCCCTGGGTGCTCTTGTTCCTGCTGTGTCAAGAGGGCCTACGATGTGCCAGGCGTTCCTTGAACATTGGTTGAATGAAGGAATGCATGAAGCCTGAAAATGATCCCTACCTGGCTCCTGAGAGTTTTGGATGCACCAAAGGAGCTGATGTTTCATATGCAATTTGAGGACAAGCTCCGTTCGACCTCAGTTCAAATTCTGGTTCCACTACCTCCTAACCACATGGCCTTAGGCAAGTCACTTACCTGTCCAAGCCCCAGCTTCCTCAATGTAAATCGAGAATAATAAAACTGTCCCAACCTCATGGGGTCATTGTGAGGATTAGGCGAAAGTCTATTTGTAAAAAGCCCAGAAATGTTTGTCTCCTGCTTAATAGCTCTTTCTGTCTTCTGAATATTTGACAAGCACATTTTCTAAGTCCTTACTGAATGCATTGATAATAATGCTCTAGGACAGGAACAGGTCACAGCAACACCGCTTTGAGTCACTCTGCCGGAGACCTCCACCAGGGTGATATGTGGCCAGAGTCATTCCTCTTTGAATACAATCATTTAACCAGTTGAAAGTCCAATGACCTGTTTTCCCATCCCCTCTGTGCTTCCTGACTTCCTCCACCAGCCCAGTGGAGCCCATGAACAATCCAGGTGGGTGGTGTCACTGGTCCTAGCACCTCTAACAAGAGAAACTCTCGGAAATACGTGCTTAAAATAGACATGATTTCTGTTGACCACTTCCTCTGACCTCTGAAGCTCATGTCCACGGAGAAGGAAGAGATAAGTTTGTCATGGCCTTTTCTCAGGAGAAACACATTCCTTCCAAATTCTTTCCAAACCCTTATCTGAATTGCAGTGGAGGATGTAGCTGGCCTATAGGGGAAGGAGAAGAAAAGTAGTATGTTTATTTGGCTCTCTTGGAAAGTCGCAGCATCATCTCATGTGAATCTCAGCATCAGCCTGTGGGGTATGAATTACTATCCCATTTCACAGATAAGGAAAGTCAGGCTCAAGGTTACACAAGCCAGAGAGATCGTCTCACAGCTCTTTCCAGTTCCAAATCCTGTTCTCTCACCCCAGTGCTATGCTGCCTCCCGCCAGCTGTAGTTGCTAAAAATGTACTTGCTTCCTGTTTGTGGGATGACAAATTTGGTCATGTATCCAGCCTCCAGCTCTCCATGATTTCTCCAAGATTCCTGACAGAGGGTCTGAGTTCACATCTGCTAATTCCCCTGGAATCTTGAGAGGTCATTTGTCTGGGCCAAGAAGCTGGAGCTTGTTTGAGGCCACCAGGTGCTCCCTGACCATCCCCTCTCCTATTTCATGGCTGCTCCTCTATGGTGTGGGGCCTGCACCCTCCATGGGATGGCCCTCCTCCTGTCTGCCACAGCAAACCTCAGCCCTGCTTGCTCTGAGTCCCCACCATATGAAAATTATTAAGCCTTCAACATGTTCTTACTCATAGCAGCAATGCCCACTAAGTTAAAAAGGCCTCATTCCAAATAAATAATGACCGCTGTTGACAACGGAAGTACAAACATGACCTTAATACATGAATTGCTAATCATTGTCTGTGTAATGGACACTCATCTTTACTGTGCACACACGTGGTCCAAGGCTGATGCTCACAGGAGGACAATGGGTGACATTGCTAGGAGGGACCAGCGAGTGCTCAGGTCAATAACATGTACGTCAGAGGAGAGAGGCCCTAGTCCCTCAGCACCAGCCCCATATTAGAGGGTGACCAAGTCAACTTACTAGGTTGCTCAGGAGAGTGACAATCAGGAAGTGTAGACTATGAACTCACACCCTGGGTGGGAGAATGCTCTCTCTGTTTAGTTCAAAACAGATGAGTCCTTGCGAGACTGATACATACACATGCACATGCACATGCGCACGTGCATGCACACACACGAATGAACACAGTGCACACACACGCGAGCACATGCGTGTGCATACACACACGTGCACACACACATACACGCCCTCTCACGCATGTGTACACACACACATGAACACAGTGCACACACACGCCAGCACATGCGTGTACATACACACAGTGCACATACACATACACGCCCACTCTCACACATGTGTACACACACGCATGAACACAGTGCACACACGCGCGAGCACATGCGTGTACATGCACACACGTGCACATACACATACACGCCCACTCTCACGCATGTGTACACACACAACGGCATGAGGCACTCTCAGATTTTTTGAGGGCTCCCGTGCAGTTGCATGAAGTGATTAGAGGTTTGCAAGGCTCTGAACGCCTCCTGTTCTCACACACCATGAGCTTTATATGCAGACTATGTAGCCTTTTGTCAGTTAACTTCAAAGTTTTAGCTGCAAGTAACAGAGACCAAAATAACAGTGCTTCAACAAGATAGAATTTAATTTCTCTCTCACACAAAAATCCAGAGGCAGGTGGTGTGGGGCTGCTTGGCAGCTCTGCTCCACAAAGTCCTCAGCGGCAGAGCTGGGTAGGGGCTGGGAGCGTACTTAGGTCTGTTACATCTTTCTGCTGTACCTGGAGGCCACTGTGTCACCCCAAAGCCATGCTCACCTCCAAGCCTGAGCGGCCCCTTGGGCTGTCTCTTGCCCTGTGCACAGGAGGAGTTTTGGCGCCCAAGCATCTCCCCTCTGGGTCCCTTCCACCTCAGCAGTGCTTTCCCCCAGTCCACACAGACCCAGTGCTGATTCTTCCCTCCTCTGTCCTGGACAGACAGGCCCCTGCTGAAACCCCAGCTCTCCCCTCCGTGTGGTCAGCCAAATGATACCTACTGAGCTCAGAAGCATTCTAGGCACTGTCCTTTCACCTTGGGACTTTAGACGAGCAACTGTTCTGGGCTCAGTGTCCTCATTTGTACACTAGGCACAGTAGTACCTACTTTGTAGGCCTGTGGAGGAGAGCAAAGGAGCCACGTCAGGAAGCAGGATCTCTCTTCATAAATGCTCCCCTCCCCCAACATCCTCCCAGGCCATCTCTGATGATGGGCTCTGGGGCCTTTCACCCTCCAATCCCCGATCTCTGGTGAGAAGGGGTCTTCTGCACTCAGAGATAGGCCTGGGAGAGTCCTTGAGAGCCCACCTCCCCCCCCGATTTCCTCCCTGCATCCAACACCCCCTTTCAGAGCACCCCTCTGTGTCTGACACTGGCCATTCTGAGGGGACTCCATCTTGGTGGCTCGCAGGAGGCTCTCGGGCTGCCAGACAGCTGCTTGGAGTTGTGGGTCATCCAGAGGAGTCTAGATGACCCAGACACCCCTCAAAGGCCTGCTTCAAAGAGCTGCCCCTGGCTTTATGGGACTCTGGTAGAAATGTGCTCTGTCACAAGAGTCCCGAAGCACTGTTATCTGAGCAGGCTGGAGCCGGAATGGTCATGGTGACTGACACTGGGCTAGGGTCAGAGGAGGGCCTGCCATCCACTGGGACCCTGCTGGGGATTCTCATGGGGGTACAGGGACTCCCTGAACATTTCTTTGCCCACACCTTTTCCTCTGCCTGAAGTGGCCTTTCGACTGCTTTTGCTCAGGGTAAGTCCTGCTTGTCCTCATGGTGTATGTGGATCAAGTGCCACTTCTTTCAAGGAGTCCCCTGACCCCTGCTGTGTTAGGCACCCTCCACAGGGCTTTCCTAGCTCCATCTGAGCAACGCTTCTCATCTGAGCTGTCATGATACAGGTCCCTCCCTCCACTGTGAGCACCTTGGGAGCAGGACCCAGGCTTGGTAAACCCTAGAGGGCTCAGGAGATGTATGTCAAATGAGTGCATGGAGTTCCCAGGCCTGGGACAAAGTTAGTTGTGAGCAAATGTTAGCTGGAAGGCTCAATGATGATGTATGCGTGTTTGAATGAATGAAGTTCCAGGAAATGGGAATGGAAAATGGGCAGAAGAGGTAGAGACTAAACCTCACCTTCGTTCCAGTTTTATCCAGGACCATTCCATTGCCTGCAGTGAATGGTAATAATAGTGGATGCTTAGTAAGCAGTATATTGCTTACTGTGTACCAGGCACCACTCTAAGCACTTTATGTATAACCCATTTAGTCCTCACATCACCATTATGAGAGGCACTAGTATTAGTCAGCTCCAGCTGCCATAACAAAATTCCATAGACCAGGTGGATTAAACGACAGGCATGTATTTTCTCACAGTTCTGGAGGCTGGAAGTCTATCATCAGGGTGCCGGCATGGTTGGCTTCTGGCGAGGGCTCTCTTCCTGACTTATAGATGGCCATGTCTTACTGTGTCTTCCTGTGGCCTCTCTGTGCACTCCTGGAGAGAGAGGGAGAGAGCTAGCTCTCTGCTGTCTCTTCTTATAAGTGTCCTAATCCCATGGTGAAGCTCCCACCCTCATGACCACGTCTAAACCTAATTTTCTCCCAAAGGCCCCATCTCCAAATACCATCCTCACATTGGGAAGTAAGGCTTCAACATAAGAATTTGAGAAAGGACACATCTTAGTCCATAGCACTACTAAATGGCATCAGTCAGTACAGGCTGGGTTATGCCATGCTGACAAGCAATCCCCGAATCTCAGTGGTTTGAAGCAACAAAGGTTTATTTTTTTCACAGGTGACATGTCCAGCACAGGTTGGCAGGGGGCCTGTGCTTTTTGTGGTCATTTTGTGGCTACCGCAGCAGTGGTGGTGGGAAGTAAGGCTTCAACATAAGAATTTGAGAAAGGACACATCTTAGTCCATAGCACTACTAAATGGCATCAGTCAGTACAGGCTGGGTTATGCCATGCTGACAAGCAATCCCCGAATCTCAGTGGTTTGAAGCAACAAAGGTTTATTTTTTTCACAGGTGACATGTCCAGCACAGGTTGGCAGGGGGCCTGTGCTTTTTGTGGTCATTTTGTGGCTACCGCAGCAGTGGGGGGGTGGGGGGGTGGTGGGGGTTGGGTGGGTTGTCCCCTCCAAAACTCATGTGGAAATTTGATCTCCAATGTGGCAGTGTTGGAAACTGATTGAGTCATGGGGGCGGATCCCTCATGAATGGTTTAATGCTCTCTCTGGGGGAGGGGGGATTAATGAGTGAGTTCTCGCTCTATTAGTTCCCACAAGAGCTCATTGCTTAAAAAGACCCTGGCACCTTCTCTCTCTCTCTTGTTTCCTCTCTCTTTCTTCCTCTCGCCATGTGATCTGCTTCCTTTATAAATTACCCAGTCTCAGGTATTTCTGTTATAGCAACACAAAACGAACTACAACAGGTGGCAGGGAGAGTAAAAATGTGACAAATTCACTTTCATTTCATTGGTTAAAGAAAGTCACAGCAAAATGCCTAAGTTCAAAGTAGACAGGGAAACAAAATTAATTTTGTGACTGTTCCAGATATGCTTAAAAGAATATGTTGTCTTTTTTTTTTTTTTTTTTTGTCTTTTTTCGTGTCCAGCAACGGAATCGCAACCCTTGGTGCTGCGCCCGCACCTCGCTCAGCCAGTGAGGGGGAACCGGTCTGTATGTGGGATCCAAACCCTTGGCGGGAGCGCCGCCGCGCTCCCAAGTGGCACACTGTAGCAGTGCGCCACCGGGCCGGCCCATATGTTGTCTTTAAAAAAAAAAAAAGGCAGAGAGAGAAGTACAGTTCTGCCATGTGTCCAGAAGGAGAAGCAGAATACTTGTGAATAGCCCAAGTGACCCACATAATCTTATCCCCATTTTACAGACTGATAAACTGAGGCAAAGAGCAGTTAAGAAAATCTTCCCAAGGACAGTCAGCCGGTGAGGGGTAGAGCCAGGATGGTACTCAGGAAGCCCGAGGCAGACTTTACACCCCTACCTGCCACTCCACAGGATGCTGGCAGGCAGTGCCCAGCACTCTCCAATCCCCTCCTAGGCCAGGTCATTTTCCACAGGCTCTAATAGGAGGACCAGGAGAATGGCACCTTCAGAAACTGTCACCTTCTTCAGTCACTTCCCACACCACGAAGCTGCTGCTGTCACCCAGAACAACACGAAAAGTGTGCAGTTTATGGATCTGGACTGAACTAAATTGAAGACAAGGCACTGACCTCATAGGTCTGCCAGGCCAGTCACTGCTGCAGACAGCACTTGAGCAGCTGGAGTTTTCCCAGATGGTTTTGAATTCAAATACAGCCCTCTGTTCCTACAGGTACCCCCAGCAGTACTCAGGGCAAGTGTCTCATTCCTTGGCACAGAAAACACAGTGACGTCACTCCATGGTCCTCGACAGAACTTACCACGTTCTTTTATCCACCCGCTGGCAAATCCAAATGAACATGGAAGGGCTGGGGCTGGTTGCTGGGCATCTCTTCCCTCCCCTGCCTGCCCCTTGTTGCTGCCCTCAGCATCCCGCTGGTCCTTGGGGTGGCTTCTTCTTCTGGACGGGGACCTCCGTGCTCATGACCAGCCTGGCCACTTCTTTGCTGGCATCTCCAGGGGCTCAAGCAGTTTCTTGGTATAAATGAATTGAATTTAAAACTTATTTAGAGTGCAATTGAAGAGGGGCTGCATGCAGAAGAGCTCCTGAACAAGAGGTAAATTTCATCTTGGGCTCCTTGCTCAGCAGGAGACTGGGTATGATGTGAGTGAGACTTGTAGCCACTTCTCTTTAAATCAGTGCCTGGCCAGCCTGGGAGCCTAGTTTGTAATGGATGGACAGATGGACGATGGATGGATGGTGGTGGTTGTAGTTACCTACCATGTCTTTTCAGGACTTAACATGCCACATGTTAGGGGATCAGTAAATGCTTATTGAACGAATGAATGAGGCTGGAGACCAGCTCAGGGTCTGGGTGAGACTTCACCATCAAGGGCCAGGAGGACCCTCAAGTTCTTGCCCCCACCACCGATCGCAGCCCTCACCAGGTGCATGACTTCCTCTGACTACAGGGAATTTTCTGTACCTGCCGTTCTTTACCGCGGCTCTGCACGTGAGGCACAGCGGAAGCACATGGAAGCCACAGAGAGCGCCTTTTGGACAGCTTATCTCTTGGCAAGATTAAGCCAGCTCTCCACGGAGGGGCCCGTATTGCAGGCCTGCGGGGAGGGCTGGGCCTGCCGAGTTTGCACCTTTCCACCCAGCATCTGTCCCTGGGATCAGGAGAGCTGGGAGTCTGGATTAGATGGGTCAGCGCCCTGATTGACAGTGACACTTCCTCCCGCGCCCCCGCCTGCCCCTGCCTCTCCCGCTGTTCCTCTGCTGCCTCACCCCGGCCCCATCCTGTTCCCGAGAGTGGGCGATGCCTTCTAATCTCCTTACCAGGAAATTATTTTCCTGGGTGTGAAATCCCTGTCCGAGGGGGAGGGCACCAGATCAGCCCTGCCCTGGTCTCCAGGCTGACCGCAGGGCCGTCTCCTGGAGACATCTGGCATGGCAGTGGGGCAATCACAGCTAGAGATGGGCAAAGCTTGGGCACTGCTACCGCCGAATGTGACCCTGACCTCCGGCTTCCCCCTCCTTCTCCATTCAAGGGATATTTTGAAAATGATACTTGTCTGCCAGTAGGTGACTGTCCTCCCCAGGAGCAGTGGATGGGGCTGGGGCTGGGCAGGAGTGGGAAGGACCTGGCCCTGCACCAGCTCGCTCTGTCATTCTGGACACGTCCCAACCTCTAGGACCTCAGTTTCCCTCTGATTTAACCATATATGGACGCTGAGGGCAGGGGTGGGCTCTTCTACACTGCACAGCCCCCAGGACCTGGGGATATAGCATCACAGAGACACAGCAGAGGGAGCAGCAGAGCAGCCACCCCCAGGACCATATATGGACGCTGAGGGCAGGGGTGGGCTCTTCTACACTGCACAGCCCCCAGGACCTGAGGATATAGCATCACAGAGACACAGCAGAGGGAGCAGCAGAGCAGCCACCCCCAGATACATTCCTCAGAGGGGCTCAGATCCACCCAATGACAGGTTTTGAGAGAGCGCATTACTCTGATAGTTATTAAGACCATGAAGAAAAACCTTAAAGGAAGCAGCATGAAAATCAGGGCCAGTCACATAATTCATGGTATTAAGAATCTGTGGCCAGACACGAGATGAACGGATAAGGAGGACAAAGGGGTCAGCCTTTAAACAGGTGCACCTACTTGTACCCCACCAGACAAGATCCTGCACTGAATGACTGGTGACTGAGGGGACAACATAGATCCTGGCGAGGTTGATCCAATAGGGTCATTTAGTAGCTGTGTGACCTTGGACTATTTACTTAACTTCTCTGTGCCTCAGTTTCTTCATCTGTAAAAGGGAGATAATAATAATTCCCACTCATAGGGTTATTGGTGAGGATTTCAGGCCATTAATATATGCAAAAGTTTTAGGATGCTCCTTGGGGCAAAAGCACTTTACTATTTTAATATTTCTATTATTATGCTTGCCATAAAGAAGTGCTCAACACATTCTTACTGTGTAACTGTTGTGAGTTGAGTACATGTGAATGTGACCTTATTTAGAGATATGGTCTTTGCAGGTGTAATTGAATAAAGACAAGTAGATCTTTCTGGAGTAGCATGAGCCCTTAATCCAATGACTGGTGTCCTTATAAGAAGAGGGGAAGAGACACAGAGACACAGGGAGAACACCCTGTGACCACAGAGGCAGAGATTGTAGTGATGTGGCTGCAAGCCAAGGGATGCCACAGATTGATGGCCGTGTCAAAGTCTAGAGCAAGGACAGATTCTCCTTGAAGTCTCAGAGGGAGCATGACCATGCCCACACCTTGATTTTGAACACCTCCAGAACTATGAAAGAAGAAATTTCTGTTGTTTTAAGCCACTGAGTTTGTGGTGCTTTGTTACAGCAGCCCTAGGACACTAATACAATCACCAAATGCGTGATCGTAGGCTAGGGAGGAAGTCCCCAGCACTGGCAGGTGCTCAGTTAGGGCTTGCTGAGCTGTGCTGTGGGAGGTGTGAAGGGCCAGGTGTGAGGAGGTTTGAGGTTTGGGCATCTGCTGCTCCTCCTTGGCCTGGCCATGAGCTCTGATGTGGCTGATGGGGGACCTCGGGGCTGGCTAGCCTGTGGGAAGCATGGCTCTGTGGTGTGCATGTCTGATGTTTTGGCCAGAGGTCAGCCGTCAGAGGTGAAGAGAGCAGCCGCGGGGTCTTGCTGACAGAGTCAATGGTCCTGGGATCAGCAACACCTCCAAGGGGATGCAGCTGCCTTTGAACCAGACATTCTGGACAGACAGACAGAAAACAGGCCCTGGGGCAGGACTTCCCCTCTCCCCTCCTCCAGGCTCCTCTTATAGGAAACCCTGTCCTGCTGTCATATCTACTTGGTCCAAATGCCTTGAGACCCCTGGTGAAGTGGCTGCACGTTTGCAATCCCCATGAAGGCTTGCTTGGACCCCAGGAGAGGGCCATTTCCTCTCTGCTCCCAAGTCTTGGAGTAGGATGTCGCACAGGGCATCTCTTGTAACCTCACAGCAGCCTTGCTAGGAGGGCACAATTACACCTGATGTGGAAACTGAGGCTCACGAGATTAAGCAATTTATCCACAGGCACAAAGTAAGCCAAGGACAGAATTAGACTTTGACCCCAGTTCTCTCTGACCTGGCAGCTTGAACCTTCTGCCTGCTGTTTCTCTTTATAAAGAGGAAAATTTCCCCTCTGGCTCTTCTGAATCCCTCTACCTACCTTGTAAGCCCTACCCTTTTCCGGTGTTTTGAAATACCAATACTGTTAACGATTCCTTGCAAGTACCATTCTGAGTCCCCTCCCAAACCAGTCAACATTTGCCCCCAGGGCCCTTGAAATGTCAGGCTCTATGGAATGAACAGAGGCAGTGACTGGGGAAGCAGGAAGAAGCCTG
>NW_007738479.1:6439-8316 GCF_000696425.1 Galeopterus variegatus | reverse complement strand
CAGGAATGTCGTGTGCTTCTAATGCCCTGTGTTATCGGTTACCTATTGCTAAGTAACAAACAACGCCAAACTTAGTGACTTAGAAGCACTGACTTGCTCATGATTCTGCACTGGGGCAGGTCTCGCTGGGCTTGTTCATTCAGTCATCTAGAAGCTCAACCAGCTGAGGGTCTGCGAGGGCCTCTCCGCTGTCTGGTGTCCAGCTGCCGCTGTTGGCTACAGCACTTGATCCCCTCTACACAGGCCCCCAGCAGGACAGCCCAGTGTCTTACGTGGAGGCAGCCGCACCCACAGAGGGCAGCCCCGATGTGCAAGGGCTCTTCATCCTCTGCTTGCATCACGGTGGCTGAGGTCTCAGCCAAACGAGTCACTGGCCAAGTCCAGAGTCTATGCAGGAGGGGGCCATAGGGCATGCATACCAAGAAGTGGCATTGATGGGAGCATTTGAACAAGAATCTGCCACATCCTATATGTCCCAAGTTAAATGTACCTAGAAGATCAGGTTGTTTTGCTGTCTTTGTCTCTGCCATGAAATAACATTCATGTAGGGCTTTACTATTGATGAAGAAATCACTTTTGACATAATGATGCTGTTTAATTTTTCTACCAACCCTCTGAGGTAGGTGTCATTTTGCAGATTAGAGGAGTAGGATTTGGAAAAGCTAAAGTGACATGCTCAGAGACAGGTTAAGAAGTGGGATGGAGGCAGGACCCAGGCCAGACAACACCCAAAGCCTGTTTACCCTTCCCATGTAGACACGTCTGTCTCTCTGGGCTAGTGTCATCCTTGGGGTCCTCCCAGTGAGCACGGCTCAGCACAGGCTGAGGGTCTGTCCCTGGATGATGCAGCCCTGACATCTGAGAGACTAGGNGCTCAGCACAGGCTGAGGGTCTGTCCCTGGATGATGCAGCCCTGACATCTGAGAGACTAGGGAGATGATTATCTCATGCCGTCCCCACAGACAGTGCACAGCCACAGCTAATGAGTTTCCATGAGAAACAGCTCAAGGAGCTGCTGAAGAAGAGGGTGCTGGAGGTTGGCCTGAGGCCATGGAGAAGACCAGAAGGGCAGGGATTCCCTGCCTCAGTAGCCAAGGCCTCATGGCTGGTGCCCTTGGCTTCCTGCTGGGTGTGATTCAGCAGCACTGGGGAGAGCTGGAGCTGTGCCGCCATCAGCCTCAGAAAGTCCCTCTCTGGACCACAGGCTGCTTCCTACTATAGACCTGGCTTCCGTCTCGTCCAGGGTCCCATTTGGGACACATTGTTCCTTCTCACAGTGACGCCATCACCTGTTTCTAGAAGGGAGCCTGCCCATCCACGCAGCAGCAGCTGCTGAGGAGGGAAGATTCATTGTTTACAACTGTCTGCATAAATAATATGTACTCCGGTGGGAGGAAGGGGAGCCTGCTCCTCTCTCCTGCGAGACTTCTCAGGGAGCAGAGTACATTCCGGTTTCTCTTCCTTTCTGGATTGATTTCAGGTTCAAATATATATGGACACATAGGCCATACTGCAGTGGATCCACATGCAGTGGATCCACCCCTGACATATAGATACGCCATTCGTGGAGTGTGAACACTCAGCAGATAGTGGCATATTGTAAGGACGTGTATGTCATATGTGTACCTTAATACAAAGTCTGTGTATAAGCACCGAATACATGCATAATCTATATGGACGTGGTTGGACACATACACATATTATCTATATGCCATATATGTACCTAGGCAGATCATTTCTAGATACGTGTACCCCTATGTACTACATTCACACTCACGTATACATAGCATGTGTTCATATGCACAATATGAGAATTTGTCTATAAACATGCATTCGTGAGCCCTGTATGTGTGTACATGCTATGTGTGTGTGTGTGT
>NW_007738479.1:0-5682 GCF_000696425.1 Galeopterus variegatus | reverse complement strand
TGTGTGTGTGTGTGTCCTCATGAATGTTCAGTATGTTTACTCTAAATTCCTTATACAAACACGCTGTGCATGGGTGTGGGCATATGAATGCATGCATGCGTGTGTGTATGGACACTAATGTGCCCACTTCCATCTTTCTGAGTCAGTGGTCACGCCAGGCTAGCCCTCCTTTGCCCCCTGTTTTCTCCTTCAATGTTTGTAAACATCCCAGTAGCCACCCCTCTGTCACCACTTAGTAGATATTGCACCTTTAGATCTTCTAATCCTCCTATGATTCAATCCCTAATCTTGAAGCCTGATCTCTCTGGAATATCCGCTTGGAAAGGAGAGGGGATGTGGCAGGTTTCATGGCTGCTGGAAGGGAGGGGACTTGCTGCTTCTCTCTTGCTCTTTCTGGATGCCTTGGTGCTCTCCAGGTGGTGACAGCCTGGGACCAGGGCACACTGAGGCTTGCCATTGGCCCCAGGGGAGGGGCCTAAGGGCCAGGCCTGAGTCTCCAATGTGCTTCCAGTTGGAGTCACCAAAGCCACCTCTCCAGAGCTGTGCTGAGCCTCCTCCAGGAAGTCCCCACCCAACTTCCCTCATGCTGCCCTGAATCAAACTACTGCTTTACCGGACTAAAGTCTCCTCAGTCTTCATGCTCTCCACCAGCATCTATCTGTTATGTTGGAGAGTAGAACGCATCTTCCCTATTCCTCAGGGCCCATGAGGAGGGATTTTTCCCTGGCACTCCTGACCTCCTGCCCCACCCTTTACTTCTCACCCCAGAGCTGAGCTTTTCTGAGTTGCCAGTGACTGGGGGTGAATAATATTGGGGTTTACCTTGTTGCTGTCGCAAACTGAACCATAATCTGTAGTTCAGGCTTTTCTTATTAAAACTGATATTTTTATCTCCATCTGCCAAAATTTCAATCTCTTAATTAATCCCAAAGTTGAGCTGAAATAATATTTTGTTTTGTTTTTAATTCAGTCTCCTCTAACCCCAAATTATTGGTGCCCATTTTGTGCCAGGTGTTGCATGAGATGCTGGAGACACCTTGACAATAAAGCAGGAGAGCCTTTGCCCACATGGAACAGAGTTCTGTGCTGGAGCAGGCAGCAGACAAATAAACAGCACTTCCCACATAATGATACTGTGGCAAGGGCTGTAAAGGAAAGGAATAGATTGCTGAGACAGGAATATAGGCTGGGTGGGGAAGGTCTAGATAGAATAGTCCATGAAGGCCTCTCTGAGGAGAAACAAGAAAGATGAGGGCCAGTCCTGCCAAAAAGCTAGAGAAAGAGTGTACTTGGGTGGGGAACTAGCACATGCAAAGGTCCTGTGGTTGAGTGTGGCTGGAATGTGGTGAGTGAGGGAAGAGGGGCAAGAGCAGAGGCTGGAGAGGGAGGCTGGCTCCTCCATGCCACAGGAAGCAGTTTGGATTCTATTTGAAGTGAGGTGGGAAGGCTTTGAAGTTTTGGGGTGGGAAATGGGCAGTCACACAACTCATGAATTTAAAGAGTACTCTAGCAGCCATAAGGTCTAAAGGGAGAAAGTGGGTGGCAGGAGGAAGGCTGGCATGGTCTTCCCCTTGAGCAATGCCTGGGCAACCACTGAGGGGCACAGTCCCTATATCATCTCAAATCCTGGGTGCAGCCCAGCAGTACGGCCAGGGCCATGCTGGAGAACAGGGCCAGCCGCCCTGACGTCACTACAACATGGACAGCCCCAGCTTCCAGTTTCACGCCAGGGCTCTGCAGGCGTTACCTTGTCCTCACTCCCTCTGGAAGGTGGCACTATTTTGTATCTCTATTTGTCAGATGTGAAGCTGAGGCTCAGAGAAGTAACTTACCCAAGGTCACACAGGCCTTGGGCCACCAGGCATGAGCACGCTTCTGACTACCACCCGTGCAGCTGCAGAGGTTGGGGCACCTGTCCTCACTCTTTAGAAGGGAATGTATTTTGCTCATGATGAATCATTTTCCTTTGATGTCTCACCAAGCTTATTCTTAAACATTTTTAAAAGACATAACAGCTTTGCTATAGTGTTTGCTTAGTTCAGAAAAAAAAATGTGGGGGCTTTATTTTTGGGGGGATGATCCAGCGGGGGCAGAAGCAAGTAAGGGGAGACAGGAATACAGTCTCCACCCCCACCCCCCCCGGCGGTCTCCCTAAGTGATACTTTTTCCATGATTGTTCAGATGATGATGAAAGGACGGAAGAATGGACAGGGTGGGATACAGGGCTGAAGCCTCGGGGATCAGTCGGGGAAGAGTGTAAAGCTGGGAGCCACAGGGGTGTCTTTTCAATGTGCTCGCTCCCTACCAGCAGCAGTGCCCCCCAGCCTAGATGTGAGAACATGGGCAAGCCATTGATGGGGGCCCTGTGTGCCCTGCCCCCAATGTCCCAACATTGGGTCCTGACATCCCAGAAGGGGGGAAATGTAATTGCTGGAGATTTGCTAGAATTGTTAAAAATACATGAAGTCGATCATCTAAATTGTGAAACATGCTGAAAACTATTCTACAGTTAAGACATAATCTCAAAGCAAGGTCATGACAGTCATCTCTTAATAGACCGGCACCATGGTGTCCACATTATCTGTCACTCCCCCCAATCCCCCATTAAACCCCAGCCCCCAGCACCCCCCAGACTAACAGGGCTGGAAGCAGCCACGGGCAGCAGTGACATCAGTCAGCACTCACCGATACCCCTAGTTTGTGCTCTCTCTGTGTTACTCGCCCAGAGAGTTCTCTTTCCTTGAAGCTCTCCTCTATATTTAAAATGTGAAGATCAAAAAAGAAAAAAAAAAGTGCATCAAAAGACATTATCAACAGAATAAAAAGGCAACCCATAAAATAAGAGAAAACATTTGCAAATTGTATGTCTGATAATGGATTAATATCCAGAAGATATAAAGAATTCCTAAAACTCAAAAAGAAAACTAATAACCCAGTTCAAAAATGGGTAAAGGGCCGGAATAGACATTTTTCCAGAGAGGATATACAGATAACCACTAAGCACATGCAAAGATGCCCAACATCACTAACCATTAGGGAAATGCAAATCGAAACCACAGTCAGATACCACCTCACACCCAGCAGGATGGCCACTATCAAAACAGAGAGTAACGAGTGTTGACGAGGATGTGCAGAAATTGGAACCTTGCGCACTGCTGTGGAGAGTGTAAAATGGTACAGCTGCTATTGAAAACAGCACGGAGGTTCCTCAAAAAGTTAAACATAGAACTTCCATATGGTCCAGCAATATTACTTTTGAGTGCATACCCAAAAGAATTGAAAGCAGGGTCTTGAAGAGGTATTTGTACACCCATGTTCATGGCAGCACATTATACACAGCAGTCAAAAAGTAAAAGCAACCCAAATGTCCATCAACAGATAAATGGATAATCAAAATATGGTCTATCCATACAGTGGAATATTATTCTGCCTTAAAAAGAGAGGAAATTCCGACACATGCTGCAACATGGATGAGCCTTGAAGACATTATGCTCAGTGAAATAAGCCAGTCAGAAAAGGACAAGTACTGTATGATTCTGCTTATATGAGGCGCTGCAGTAGTCACATTCATAGAGTCAGACAGTAGAATGGTGGGTGCCAGGGGCTGGGGGATGGGAACAGGGAGTTGGTGTTTCATGGGCGCACAGATTGTTGTACAAGACAAAAAGGGCCGTGAAGGATGGTGGGAACGGCTGCACAACAACGGGAATGGACTTAACAGCACCGAAGCATGCACTTGGAAATGGTTAAGACGGTAAATTTTATAGTATGTTTATTTTACCGCAATAAAACAATTGGACAAACATCATTTTTTACAATTATCTGTTGACTTGTATATAGCAAGAATCACAAAATTAGGGTGAGGTTGAGCCATGGCAAGTTGACAGATGCTGTAATTCCATCCCACATGTGTAGAAACTGCGGATCCACAAGATGCTGGAACATAGCTGAGGCTGCAGACCTGGGAGGCGATGGAACCAGGGTTCGAATCCAGGATGTTCAAGTCTACATGTTCTCACCCACCAGACGCCTCCTTGAAGCAGTGCCCTCGTGTCCCTACTGTGGGAAGACCTGGAAAAGCATCCAGGAGGTGGACAACCATTAGATGAAGTGTGGGTGGGCTCCCATTCAGAAGGCGTCCTGGAGGAAGTGAACTTGGTGAAGTCCTCGAGGGGCCAGAGGCCTTCTTCAGAGGCCCCCCCTCTTTCTCGGTCACTCAGTCTCCCCTGCTCCTCAGCCTTCCTCCTTTCCTGTCCCAGAAGGAGACGTGTCTTGTTCAGCTGAGTGCTGTGAAGCCTCCCCTGGAAGTCTGCCCCTGCCAGAACATTCTGTCCATCAGTTCAGATGTGCATCTGGTATTTGTGGGTGTGTGAGCTTGGACAGCTGCCTGGACGTGTGCATCTGAGACCACTCCTTGACCCTGAATGCCCCTAAGGGGGCCAGCTTCTCTGTCAAAGACCTGCAGACCAGAAAATCCCAGGGAGGGCTGATTGGGAAACTCACAGCTGGCTGGGCCAGAGCTCCTAGAACCAGGACTAGTTCCCTGAGACACTAAGGGTAGGGGAAAGTGACCAGCTTAGACAGAGGCAGACCTGAGTTCAACTCCCAGCTTTGCTTTAACCTCTCTGTGTCTCAGTTCTTCACTTGTGAAGTGTGGGTTAATAGTGCCTGCCTTGTAAAGATGCTCTGAGAATTGCAAAGTCATGTACATGAAGTGTATGACCATGTGTCAGGAACAGAATAGGTGCTCCATGAACAGTGGCCTGAGCCTCTCAAGCACCCTATAAATCACAAAGTTCCCAGAGGGGAGAGAAGGCTCTCATAAGCTATTGTTGGCTTTGACCTTGAGGTGGGAGAGGGATAGAAGGGGTTGACAAGACAGAGAAGAGCAGATTCACACTTTGACAGGCTCAGATCACAATGGGGGAGATGATGCAGGGTCTATGGGAACTCGCTGTGCTCTTTACAACTGCTCCATGAATCTAAAACTACTCTGACAAAAAGTGTACTTATCATGCACAGATCTTGCTAAATGGGGTTCCGAGTCAGTGGGTCCAGGTGGGGCCTGAGCATTTGCATTTCCCAGCTGTTCCCAGGAGTGCACACACTGTTAAGTCCTTGGTCCTCACTCTGGGAGTAAGGGAGCAGAACATGCACATGAGGGGTAGGGGACACCAGTTCTGTAGAGCCCTGATGTGGCCCCTACAAGAGGGAGGCATCTTGGTGTGGAGGTGTGGATCCTCCTTCAGTGGGGAAGTTTGGCCCAGCAGAATTTTCAGTAGCTGAGTTCTCTCTGCTGCTGCTGCTGCTGCTGCTCCTGCTGCTGCTGATGGTGATGAAGGTGATTATGAAGACAAGATGGTCTCATGGGGCTGGGGAGGGGCCCTGCAGAAATCACATGGTGGCTCACAAGTCAGCCCCTCCCCTCTGTGGTCAGCACTTGACAGTGTCATTTGTTTGGAGGCAAGAAGCCCCTCTCCCCAAGTCATCCGGAAGCCTTAAGTGTCCCAGCTGACCCTGGGATTTTCCCAGGCTGGAGACCCTTCCCCCTCATAGAGAAACTGGGGAGTGATCCCTTGGACGGCCCCTCCCATGGAAACAGGGGCTAAGAAATGGCTGCTCCTGCCCCTGGGAGTTTAAGCTGGGCCTTGAAGCCCCTTGACAGGTTGGGTTCCCCAGGCT
>NW_007738478.1:43493-43729 GCF_000696425.1 Galeopterus variegatus | reverse complement strand
CTCCAAATATTTAAATATGACGATGCAAAGTGAATGACTTAGAACATAATAAAGCAGCAACATGTAAACTCAATTTTGTCAGTGTTTACTCTCCTTTACTTTCCACTTTTGAATTTTTTATATCAGTAACTTTCAGACGTGAGTTAGTTAAAATGTTATGTACTATTTTAGTTGTTGGAATTCCACAGTGAACAAGACAAAAGTTCTTGCCATCATGAAGGTTTATGCTAATAAAT
>NW_007738478.1:40612-41296 GCF_000696425.1 Galeopterus variegatus | reverse complement strand
GCATCCTTTCCCCACACTTCTCTCATTCTCAGAGTCACATCTAGAAACTATAACAGGATTACACTTCAAGATATCATGATAATGCTTAGTCCCCTCCATCAGGCCTAGATAAGGACACCTAGTTCCAGTGTCACTCACATAAAGTACAAGACAATTTATCTGCTCCCAACACATGTAATATGCTGCAAGAGAAAACACAATAAAAACAATAAAACTCATGTGGAAAAAAAAAAAAANCCCTCTTCTGTTGCCCTCTTTTGGCCATATCAGAAAACACATCAATGGAAAAGAAGAAAATAATAGAGAAAAACATAGATCCATTTAGTTCCTGTAGGCTTAACAGGTTGTAATTATGAGCTGGCACAATGCCTGCTCATGCCATCTGCTGTCTTCCAAGGCTACTGCCTTATCTATTGTGGAATTTTCCATCAGCAAATTAGACTCAGCATTACCTCCTCTGCATACAGAAGATGTCTTAGCCTAGAAACAGGTCAAGGGGAGACCCACTAACATTTAGCTAAAAGACCGCCTACTATCTTCTCTCTTTTCAGAGAGAAGCTGAGCCACACAATCAATAAAAGAAAAAAAATAATGCTTAGTTTCACATTATTAGTGTTTTTCAAGGTATTTTATGACATCTGTTGGCATAATGCTCTCAACCTTCTGTTTTTTGTTTGTTTGTTT
>NW_007738478.1:38281-38702 GCF_000696425.1 Galeopterus variegatus | reverse complement strand
AAAAAAAATCTCCTATTAATGTAATTGGCTTATTAAGATGACATTTTAAAGACATTATTTATGTACATAAAGTTATCTTTATAAGAATCAAGGGAAAAATTCATATCTAAGCTGACTACAAAGAAAACTATTACTTTTCCTGAAGAAATGAGTCTGTCTGCACGACACGCATTAAAAATGTTTTCATTGACCAGCTTTTCCCTTTTTAATTTTGTGACCTTGTTTTCAGTGTTCCTTAATGTTAGGTGACCACTCAACTGTGTTAGAAAAGGCAAATTTCAATAAAAATGTGAAATCCTAACTTTGGAGCTCACTCTCAGAAATTTTAGAATGTAATTCTTGCCACAAAGAGAGCATGAATATATAGTTTTAATTTTTTAAGGAATATCTCCAAAATTATGCTATTATGCCATTTAAAAAA
>NW_007738478.1:31269-36449 GCF_000696425.1 Galeopterus variegatus | reverse complement strand
TATATATATATATATATATATATATGTTTTTTGCTAACACATTTGGTCTTTTTAAAAATGTGAGTTCAATTCTGGCAGAAATCAGGAGCTAGTTTAAAGTTTTGAGGTAAAGATTTTCATAATCAAATATATTTTATATCCATGCTCTGACTTTTGAGATGATAACAGAATCAAGAGAAACACAGGTAGAAGCAAAAACCAGGCAAGTGATAACCCACAAAATAGCTTTGATGTGGCAAAGCAAGTTTTAACTTTCACATACTTTCACTTAAGATAGTCGTTTTATTATATCCTGTAAAACAAATTGATTCATATTCCCGTTACAGATTGCTCCCCATGTAACTTGTGTTATATTGCCCTTATAATATTTTACTACCTGTTTTCCCTGAATTTAGAAACACTTTGAGAGTGAAATCAGCAAGATGGCAAAATAAAAATTACCACAGATAAAATAGATTTATCAGAGCTCCAGAATTTAGATGAGAGGATAGAGCACACTGGTGTACTACAGAAACAAGAAAAAATACTTAGAAAGTGTAAGAAGAAAAGTTTCACATTACTTGTGTCACCCCTGCTCTAGCCAACACCATGCAGAGCTGATAGAGATCCTCTCATTTTGTGAATTCTCTTATGGCTAAGAGGGAAAAGTGAGCATCACCTTCCTCAGCATTTCAGGGTGCCACCCAAGAGACCTGATTCTGTGGTGTCTCACTCTAGACACTGAGGAAATTAGTATGGCTAGATATCCTGGAAGTATCTAAGAAGAAAGAAAAAGAGCAGGGGTTCTCAACAACTAGCACACAGATCTCAAGAACCAGTCTGTTGCCCCCAACAGCAGAAATGTCCTGCTGCAGACACGAGTAGCAGGTCTGCTTGCAAACCTCAGCAATTGGCTTACTTATGGAACCTGCTAACTTGCCTGGCCAGAATCTGTCCCAGTTCACTGGTGAAGAACTTTCCCTAGAGAAGTCAGTCCATAAAGACTGAAAGAGGTGACTGCTTCTTTGAATGCACAGACCCCAATGCAAGGTTACAGGTAACATAAAGAATAAGGGAAACATGATACAGCCAAATGAGCAAAATAAAATTTCAATACATGACCTAAAGATAATGAGATTTACGAACTGCATGACAAACAGTTCAAAATAATTTTCTTAAAGAATCTGAGCTATTCAGATAGAAAGAGCTACACAGATAAAAACTAAAAGAAATCAGGAAAACAATAAATTAACAAAATCTGAAGGTCAACAAAGTAGAAAAAAAATCAGAAATTCTTGAGCTGAAGAGTACAATAGCTGAATTGAAAAATTCAACAGAGAGCTTCGACAGCACGTTCAATAAATCGGAAAAAAGAATTACAGATGTCAAAGATAGGTCACTTGAAATTATTCAATAAAAGAAATAAGATAATAATAATAATAAAGAATAAAAAAGATTGAAAAAATTCTATAGGACTTGTGAAAAACCACAAAGTGAACCAAAATAGACATTATTGAAGTTACAAAGGAGAAAAGAAAGAAAAATGAGAAGAAAGTTTATTTGAAGAAATAATGGTGGAAAACTTTCAAAATCTGGGGTGGGATCATGCACCATTGAAGGATTGTACACCATGACCCAGTGGGATTTATGTCTACAATGCAAGGATATTTCAACACATACAAATCAAACTGGAAAAACTCAGACAAAGAGAGAATATTAAAAACAGCAAGAGAAAAGCATCTAGTCACCTATAAGTGAGTTTTCATGAGAGTAACAGAAGACTTCTCAACAGAAACTCTACAGGCCAGAAGAAAATGGGATGATATATTCAAAATACTGAGAGAAAAATACTGCCAGTCAAGAACACTATAACCAACAATGTTATGCATCAGAAATGAAGGAGAAATGATGTATATCTCAGAAAAATAAAAACTATGAGACTTCACTGCCACGTGACCAGTCCTACAAGAAATCCTGAAGGGAGTCTTGCAACTGCAATCCAAATATGATAATCCCTACCATGAAAACATAGAAAGAAAAAAGCCCTCTGGTAAACAAAACTGCAAACAAGAAAGAGAAAGAAACTGTATCTTACCACTTCCAGAAACAACAACAACAAGAACAAAAAACCACTGAAAACAATCAATAAAAGTGAAATGAAGACATAAAAGATTTTTAAAACATCCAGAAGAAAATTGATAAAATACCAGAAGTAAAACAATACTTTTCAGTAACAACCCTAAATATAAATGTATTAAATTCCCTACTGAAAAGACACAGACTGGCTAATTGGATTAAAAAGCTAGACCCAACCATATGCTGTCTATAAGAAACTCACCTCTCCTGTAAAGACACACACAGACTAAGAGTGAATGGATGGAAAAAGATATACCAAATGAATGGAAATCAAAAACAAGCAAGAATAGCTATTCTTATATCAGGTAAAATAGACAAAGAAGGCCACTATGTAATTATAAAGGGATTTATCTAGCAATAGGACATAACAATTATAAATACATATGCACCCAAATTTGGAGTAGCCAGCTATATAAAGCAAATACTACTGGACCTAAGGAAAGAGATAGACCCAAATAGTTGGGGACCTGTGCATCCCTCTCTCAATATTGGACAGATCATCTAAGTAACAATCCAACAGAGGGACACAGGATTTCAAACACACTATAGGCTAATTGGACTTGACAGATATCTACAGAACTTTTCATCTACAACCAAAGAATATATATTTTTTTCATCTGCACATGGAACATTCTCCAGGATAGTCCACATGTTAGGTTACAAATCAAGCCTTGACACATTTTTCAAAAACTGAAATCATTTCAATATCTTCTCAGACCCCATTAAAACTGGCAATCAATAGTAAGCAAAATTCTGGAAAATACACACACACATTTAAATTAAACAACATGGACCTGAAAAGCTATAGGGCCAAGAAAAAATTAAACCGTGATTCAAAACATTTCTCAAAACTAACGAATATAAAGACACATCATACCAAAACCTGTGGGATGCTACAAAAGCTCTATCAAGAGGGAAGTTTATTGCATTAAATATGTGCATAAAAAGAATAATAATATGTCAAATAAACAACCTAATGTTATAACTCAAAGAACTAGAAAAGCAAGAACAATCCAATCCCCAAATTGATAGACATCAACAAATAATTAAGATCAGAGCAGAACTAAATGAAATACAGACCCAAAAGACAATACCAAAGATCAATGAAACAAAGAGTTGGTATTTTGAGAAAATGAACAAAATTGATAAACCATTAGCCAGACTAACTAAAAAGGAAGAGAGAACATCCAGAAAAAAAATCAGAAATGATAAAAGAGACATTACAACTGATACCACAGAAATACAAAGAATCAGTAGAAACGATTGTAAACAACTACAAGCCAACAAATTTGAAAACCTAGAGGAAATTGATAAATTTCTAGACACATACAAACTACCAAGACTGAACCAGAAAGACATAGAAAACCTGAACAGACCAATAACAAGCAATTAGATTGAAACAATAATCAGAAGTCTCCCAACAAAGAAAAGCCCATGACCAGATGGCTTTACTACTAAATTCTACCAAATTTATAAAGCAAAATTAATACCAATACTCTTCAAACTATTCCAAAAAATTGAAACACAGGCCATTCTCCCAAACTCATTCTATGAGGCCAGCTTCATCATGATATCAAAACCAAAGATACAATAAAAAAAAAAAGAAAAGAAACTACAGGTCAATATCTGGTGAACATAGATGCAGAAATCCTCAGTAAAATACTAGCATATAGAATACAGCAGCATATCAAAGAAACTATACACCACAATCAAGTGGGACTCATCCCGGGATGCAAGGATCATTGAACATATGCAAGTCAATAAATGTGATACACCTGTAGTGGATTGAATTATGTCCCCACCCCCCAACTTCATTGAAGCTTGAATGGTATCCCCCATGTTTTATGTATTAGAAACTTAGTCCCGCTGTGACTGTTAAGAGGGTGGGAAATCCTATCATGGTAATTGAAAGGTGGAGCCTTGAAGAGATGATTGGATTGTAGGACCTTGCTGTAGTGAATTGATTAAAAATGGTGGTCAGGGGCATGGTTCTGAGGACTACAAAAGAAGAGGAGAGTCTGTCTTTCTCTCTCTGCTTCCACTGTCTTGCAATGTGAGACCCCTGGGACACTGTTGCCACCATCAGATGGACTTTGGACTTCCAAGCCTCAGAAACTGTAAGAAATAAATGTTGTTCTTCTTTATAATTACCCAGTTCCATGTATTTTGTTATGAACAACAAAAACAGACTAATACAGCACCACATCTATGAAATCAACAACAAAAACCATATAATTTTCTCCACAGATGCAGAAAAAGCATTTGACAAAATTCAACATCCCTTCATGATAAAGACTCTTAGCAAATTAGGTATACAAGGAAAATATCTCAACACAATAAAAACCGTATATAACAAAACCATTGCCAATATCATCCTGAATGGGGCGTGCAGAAGACAAGGATTCCTACTCTCAACACCACTATTTAACATAGTGTTGGAAGTACTAGCCGGAGCCATCAGGCAAAAGAAAAAATAAAGCACATACGGATTGGAAAAGACAAAGTTAAATTGTTCCTGTTTGCAAACGACATGATCCTGTATATAGGAAAGCCTAAAGACTCCAAAAAAAAAAAAAAAAAAAAAAAAAACCTCTTAGAGTTGATAAATGATTTTAGTAAAAGTGCAATATACAAAATCAACACGCAATAATCATTGGAGTTTTTATACTACAAAAACAAAGGGCAGTACAACAAATCAAGAAAGCTAGCCTATTTAAAATAGTTGCCAAAAAAAAAAATACTTACGAATAAATTTAACAGAAGAGGTGAAGGATCTCCACAGTGAGAACTGCAAACCGCTATTGAAAGAAATTAAAGAGAAAATAAAAAGATAGAAAGATATTCCATGCTCTTGGGTGGAAGAAAAAACATTGCGAAAATATCTGTGCTACACAAAGCAATCTACAGATTCGATGCAATCAAAATATCAATGATATTCTCCAAAAAAACACAAAAAACAGTTCTGACATTCATATGGAACAGGAAAAGAACCTGAATAACAAGGAAATCTTGAGCAATAAATAAATAAATAAATAAATAAATAAATAAATAAATAAATAAATAAA
>NW_007738478.1:28866-30536 GCF_000696425.1 Galeopterus variegatus | reverse complement strand
GAAATTAAAGAGAAAATAAAAAGATAGAAAGATATTCCATGCTCTTGGGTGGAAGAAAAAACATTGCGAAAATATCTGTGCTACACAAAGCAATCTACAGATTCGATGCAATCAAAATATCAATGATATTCTCCAAAAAAACACAAAAAACAGTTCTGACATTCATATGGAACAGGAAAAGAACCTGAATAACAAGGAAATCTTGAGCAATAAATAAATAAATAAATAAATAAATAAATAAATAAATAAATAAATAAATAAATAAATAAATAAATAAATAAATAAATAAATAAATAAATAAATAAATAAATAAATAAATAAATAAATAAATAAATAAATAAATAAATAAATAAATAAATAAATAAATAAATAAATAAATAAATAAATAAATAAATAAATAAATAAATAAATAAATAAATAAATAAATAAATAAATAAATAAATAAATAAATAAATAAATAAATAAATAAATAAATAAATAAATAAATAAATAAATAAATAAATAAATAAATAAATAAATAAATAAATAAATAAATAAATAAATAAATAAATAAATAAATAAATAAATAAATAAATAAATAAATAAATAAATAAATAAATAAATAAATAAATAAATAAATAAATAAATAAATAAATAAATAAATAAATAAAGCCAGAGGCATAACACTACCTGACTTCAAATTATACTACACAGCTGTAGTAACCAAAATAGCATGATACTGGCGTAAAAGCAGACCCATGGACCAATGGAACTGAATAGAGAACGCAGAAATCAACCCACATACTTACAGCCAACTGATACTCAACAAAGGGAGCAATAACATATATTGGGGAAAAGACTGCCTCTTCAATAAGTGGTGCCGAGAAAAGTGGCCATCCATACTTAGGAGAATGAAACTAGACCTGTACCTCTCATCATATGCCAAAATCAACTTAAAATGGGTTAAAGACTTAAATATAAGACCAAAACTATAAAACTACTAAGAGTAAAAATAGGGGAAAAACTTCAGGAAGTAGGACTGGGCAAAGACTTTATGAATAAGACCATAAAAGCATAGGCAATAAAAGTAAAAATTAAAAAAAATTGGATTAAATCAAATGAAAAAGCTTCTGCACAGCAAAAGAAATAGTTAACAGCAAAAAGAAAACCTACACGGTGGGAGAATATATTTACAAACTATGCATCTGACAAAGGACTAGTATCCAGATTATATACGTAACAACTTCACAGTAAAACAACAAATAACTCAATTTAAAAATGGGCAAAGAGCTGAATAAGCATTATTCAAAGGAGGATATACAAACAGCCTGTAGACACATGAAAAAATGCTCAATATCCCTCAGCATCGGGGAAGTACAAATCAAAACAATACTGAGATTTATCACCTCACCTCAGTTAGACTGGCAATAATCAAACAGAAAGAGAATAATAAATGGTGTCAAGGATGTGGAGAAAGGAAAACCTTTCTAAATTGTTGGTGGGACTGTAAATTGCTACAGTCATTATAGAAAATGGTATAAAGTTTCCTCAAACAACTACAGATAAGACTGCCATATGTCCAGCAATTCCACTGCTGGGTGTATAGTCAAACGATCAGAAATCCTTATGGCAAAGGGATATCTGCACCCCCATGTTTATCACAGCTCCATTTACAATAGCCAAGAGTTGGA
>NW_007738478.1:27437-28598 GCF_000696425.1 Galeopterus variegatus | reverse complement strand
CCACTGCTGGGTGTATAGTCAAACGATCAGAAATCCTTATGGCAAAGGGATATCTGCACCCCCATGTTTATCACAGCTCCATTTACAATAGCCAAGAGTTGGAACCAACTTAAATGCCCACTGTCAGATGACTGGATAAAGAAAATATTGTATATTTATACAATGGAATACTATTCCACCATAAAAAAGAATGAAATACTGCCATTTACATCAACATGGATGAACTTAGAGAAAATTATGTTGAGTGAAATAAGCCAGAGAAAGAGAAATACCTTATGTCCTCACTCATAATTGGGAGCTGAAAAAATAAACACATAAATAAAAACAGAAAGAAAGATACAGCAATAACAATACATTGAACTTCCAGAAGGAGAAAACAGAGCTGAGGTTACCAGTGGTTGGAAAGTGGTAGAGAAAATGTGGGTAAGGAAAGACTTGGTAAAGGGCCACAAAAAATGATTTCACTGTATAAGATTAAATATACTAATTATCCTGATTTGAGCATAACATATTGAACACAGTTATTGATACTCAACTCTATACCCCACAGATATGTACAATCAACAATGTTTCAGTAAAAAAAAGAACAAAGGATAAAAGTCACATGATTATTTCAAAAGATGCAGAAAAAGCATTTGACAAAATTTAACATGCTTCATAGTGATAATCCCGAACAGTTTAGGTATGTAAGATACTTATCTCAACACTATATAGACCTTACATGAAACCCTCTTGGTTAACATTATGCTGATTGGTTAGAAACTGAAATCTTTTCCTCTAAGGTATGGAATTAGTCAAGGATGCCCATATTCACCACTTCTATTTGGCATAGTACTGAAAGTTCTAGCCACAGTAAATAAACAAAAATAAAATACAATAATAGAATAAAATTTAGAAAGAAAAGGCATACAAAGCAGGAAAGAGGGAATAAAATTTTCTGTAAGCAGTTTTCATGATCTCATATGTGAAACCCTAAAGACTCCACCAAAAATACTGCCAGATTTAAAAAACAAATTCCGTAAAGTTGTAGGATATTGATGGGGTTTGGATGTGTTGTCCCACCAAAGCTCATGTGGAATTTTGATCCCCAACGTGGCAGTTTTGGAAACTGAGTCATGGGGGTGGATCCCTCATGAATGGATTAATGCTCTCCCTGGGGGA
>NW_007738478.1:14364-26224 GCF_000696425.1 Galeopterus variegatus | reverse complement strand
CTGTTTGTACCCACCAGCTGCCTGCCACTTTCTGCCATGAGTAGAAGCAGCCTGAGGCCTGAGCCAGATGCAGCTGTCCCAGAATTGTAAGCCAGAGAAACCTCTGTACTTTGTAAATTACCCAGTTCCATGTATTTCTGTTATAGCAACACAAAATGGACTAATTCAGATATAAAATCAACATAGATAAATAAGTAGCATTTGTAGAACCATGAACTATCCAATAAGGGAATTAAACAACAATCCATTTACAATAGCATAAAAAGATTTAAATGCTAGGAATTTTAGACTTGAAACTATAAAACTACTAAAAAGAAACATAGGGTAAAGACTTGAAAATGTAGGGCTGGGCAAAGACTTTATGAATAAGACTCTAAAACACAGGCAACAAGAGAAAAAAATAAACGAATAGGATTATATCAAACTAAAAAGCTTCTGCACAGCAAAGGAAACAATCCACACAATAAAAAGACAGCCTACAAAATGTGATAAAATATTTGCAAACTTCTGACAAGGGATTAATATCCAGAATATATAAGGAACTCAAACAACTTAACATTAAAAAAAGAAAAACAATCTGATTAAAAAGTGGACAAAGGAGCTGAATAGACATTTCTCAAAGAAAGACATACAAATGGCCAATAAGTACATGAAAAAATGCTCAACATCACTAATCATCAGGGANGAAATGAAAATCAAAACTACATTAATATATCATCTCACCCCAGTTAGACTGGCTATTATCATAAAGACAGAGAATAACAAATGCTGGCAAGGATGATGACAAAGGAGATCCCTTCTACACTAAATTAATACTTCCATTACGGATAACAGTAGGGAGGTTTCTCAAACAACTTCAAATACAACTACTGTATAATCCAGCAAACCCAGTACTGGGTATATACCTCCAATGGAATGGAAATCGAAGGAATGGAAATTATCATGACAAAGGGATACCTGCACTTCCCTGTTTATCCCAGCTGTATTTACAATTGCCAGGGTGTGGAACCATCTTTAGTGGCCATCAACAGACAACTGGATAAGGAATTGGTGAAAATGCCCTGCATGTGCGGAAGAAGAATGTCTCTTCTGTAATTGTTGGATGCAGTCTTTTATTGTTATATAAATATACCAAAGATGACTTATGTATATTGACCCCTATTTCTTCACAGCAGGCTGAGACCCATTAGCTCTATAGCCCACAGGAATTAAACTCAATTTTTCACACATCCAATTATTATATACACAAATAGAATACTACTTAGCTGTAAGAAAGAATAAAATTCTGCCACTCACAGCAATATGAATGAAATTGGAGAAAATTATGTTAAGTGAAATAAGCCAGGAAGAGAAAGAGAAATACCACATGTCCTCACTCTTAAGGTGTGTGTGTGGGGGGGGGGGGGGGGGGGAAAAAAAAAAAAAAAAAAAAAAAAAATCCACACTCTTAAGGTGTGTGTGTGTGTGGGGGGGGGGAGGGAAAGAAGCAAAGAAATAAACAAAAAACACAATAATAAGTTGAATTTTCAGAAGGAGAAGAACAGAACTGTGCCCAATAGAGGATGGGAAGGGGGAGAAGGAGGGAGGTTAGGAAGAAACTGGTTAACAGACACAAAAAATTAGATTTGTAGTGAAAAATATGCCAACTATCTTGATCTGATCATCACATATCATATGCAAATACGGATAGTCAACTCTGTACTCCACAAGTATGTCTAATCAATTATGTTTCAATTAAAAAAAAGATTTAAATCACCAAGGAATGAAAGACTTATAAACCCAAAACTCCAAAACACTGATGAAAGTAAATAAGACAGGCGCAAATATTAATATTGAAAATATTAATATTGTTAAAATAGCTCTACTACCAAACCAATCTGCGGATTCAAAGATATCCTTACCAAAATCCCAATGGCCAATTTTTACAAAAATTAAAAAACAAAACAAAACAAAACCCTAAAATTTATTTGGAACCACAGAAGACCCTGAATAACCAAAGCAATATTGAACAAGGAAAACAACTGTACCTCACACTTCTTGATTTCAAAATATATTACAAAATTACCATAATGAAAAAAATATGGTCTGGCATGAAAACAGACATATAGACAAATGGAACAGAGCAGAGAGCTCAGAAATAAACCCACACAATATGGTCAATTGATCTTTGAAAAGGGTGCCAAGAATACACACTGGAGAATTGTATAATCTCTTCAATAAATGATTGTAGAAAAACTGGATATCAATATGCAAAAGGATAAAGTTTAATCGTTATTTTAAATAATACAAAAAAATCAACTCAAAACAGATTAAAGACTTCAATTTAAGACCTGAAATTTTAAAACGCTTAGAAGAAAATACAGAGATAAAGCTTCTTGACACTGGCGTTGGCAATAACTTTCTTCTTGGGTCTGACACACACCAAAAGCAAAGGCAACAAGAAAAAATTGAGTAAATTACATCAAACAAAAACCCAGCTTTACATCATAGGAAATAATTAACAAAATGAAATGGCAGCCTACAGAATGGGAGAAAATATTTGCAAACCATATATCTGATAAAGGATCATTAAAATATATTAGTAACCCCTACAACTTAATTGCAAAAAACCCCCCCAAACAACCCAATTAAAAATTGGGCAAATTAACTGAATAGACATTTCTCCAAGGAAGACATATAAATGGCCGATGCCTCTATGAAAAAGTCAGGGAAATGCAAATCACAACCAAAACGAAGTATCATCTCACACCTGTTTGATACCAGCTAGTATCAAAACAACAAAAAATAACAAGTGTAGGCAAGGATGTGGAGAAAAGGAAACCCTTTTACACTGTTAGTGAAAATGTAAATTAGTACAGCCACCATAAAAGAAACAGTATGGACCTTTCTCAAAAACTTAAAATAGAACTAACATATGATTCCATGATTTCACTTCAGGGTATTTATTCAAAGGAATTGAAATCTGGATATCTAAGAGCCTTGGTACTCCCATGTTCATTGAAACATTATCCATAGTAGCCAAGTCTCGGAAGCAACAACAACAAAAAAATGTGTACATACAATGGAATATTATGTAGCCTTAAAAAAGAATGAAATTCTCCTATTTGTGACAGCCAGACACAGAATGTCAAATACTACATGATACCTCTTATAGAAGGACTGTAGAATAGAAAAACTTATAGAAGAGAATAGAATGATGTTTGTTTGCCAGGGCCTGAGGGGAGATGGAAATTGGAAGATATCTGTCAAAGGGTGCAGACTTTCACTTATGTAAAATAAATAATCCTAGAGGTTTACTGTACAGCATAGTGCTTGTAGTTAATAATACCATTATTGTAGACTTAATATTTGCTAAGGTTGCAGATATTATGTCTTGTATTATCAAAAAAAAATTATAAAATGGTTTTATAATTTTCTTTCCCAAAAGAAGAAACTTTTGGAGGTAATAGATATGTTTGTGGTACAGATAGATAACATATCATGTTGTATACAATAAATATACATAGGTTTTTGTATGTTAATTATACTTTTAAAATATGGTTTAAAATAAAAGAAATATTTTGAGCTTTTAAAAAATAGGTCTTTTTCTCCCAAAGGCCATTTATTAGCATACTTTTAGTCAATTTAAATTCTCCAAAGGTTAATCACATCTTTAAAATCATCAACACTGGCCATCTCTATATCATTTCAGATATTGAGACAAAATGACATATTTGGGGAGGGGAGATTTAAAATTTAATAAGTATTTCAGTATGATAACTCCTGCTTCAGTTACTCAAAAATACATGATTTACTAAAAAATATTTTTGTAGAAGTAGTTTAATTTGAATACTCATACATATAATAAGTTGATTTACTGCATGGTAATTTCGTTATTTTCACGTGTCTAAAATAGTCATTGATTGTAATATTTGGAAAGCAACTGAAATCAGGTTTTAACCTTGCATTCAGATGTGCCTTTTAGGAAGTTCCTTTCCTACATCCCAAGGAATTAACATTGTTTTTCACAGTCAGCTTATGTAGAATTCTATGTGAATTGCTAATATTACATAAAGGTCAGTCATTATAATGCAAGAAAATGCTTCTCTCACTGAGGATGATTCTCAGAGGTATTTATTCATATACGTGTTTAAATTGCATATCATGTTTACAGTTATAAAATCCAGTTTCTTCAGAAGACACTAAACATTTTGAGAACATGTGGATAAAGAATTCAATTTAGTCTGAGTGAAATAACTGGGGTATTTAGAAATTACTTCTTCCACCTCTTCATTTTATAGATGAGAGAATAAAGCTTGAATCTATATGACACATGAAAAAAAAGCTTGAATCTATATTGAATTTTATTGATGACTGTTTTAACAGACTACTTTTGCGGTACTTATTTCTTTGTCTTTTATGCTAAGGTATTGTGTTATATGATATGAGCTTTGTCTACCCACCCAGTTACTCAGCTCTAATATCTAATGAGATTTTTTTGTCAAGTTATATTTTTGAATATATGTTCAAAACAATATTTTTAATATGAATTGTTTTGTTAATCCTCAAATTGTCTAGGTCTATAACAATTTACACAAACTATATTAAAAATTAAATGAGAAAAAATGGGGGGGGTAGAAAATGAGGGTTACCTCAGCCATTGAAATTTTTTTATGTATTTAAATGGTTATAAATAAAACCATTTATAACCATTATAAATGGTTATAAATATATTTTAAGAACTAAATAGCTAACACATAGCAGAACCAGTGTGATAAGTTTTGATAAGCAGTACTCTGTGTGTGTGTGTGTGCACGAGTATGTATTTTCTGTGTGTGTGTGTGTGTGCACGTGTATGTATTTTGCCAGTACAGATGTCCAATGACACTATCTTGGTTGAAATGGAAAGCTGATGTTTTCCTGAAAAGGAGAGTAAGATGATAAATACCTCGTGCATTTCTCTCACAGCAAAAATTAGTTGATCAAAAAAAGTTCATATATTAGTTGAACAGAAGAACAAGGAACCCAGTAGAAGGGGGAAAAAAGGACATTAAGGAACAAAACAAACTTAAGGATGAAAAGAGTGACTTCAGGATAATCCAATATTTAATTCAATGGAACTTTACAGCACACATTTCCAAGCACACGGATTAACAGATATAAGTTATTATTATCTATATAACATGCATGGTGTATAATACACATATACATGTTATATAAATGCACATATAATTTGTATACAGAATATAAACATGCATTTATGGAACATATATATTATATAGATAAATATTCTGTGTGTATGTATACATGTGTGTGTATATATATATATATATATACACAGACACACATATATATATGCACACACAAAAAATTAAATGGAGGAATTCATCAATCTACCAGATCATTGTGATTTTTCAGCAATCCTCTCGTATGGGGTTAATAAGACAAAAATTGGTGAGGTATGGAAGATTTGAAGAGCAAATAAACAATGTTGAATTTATGGATATACATAAATGTAGAGATTTGAGGAATTTGGCAGCTGATCAAGGAAAAGATATGGTCAGTAGAAACAGTACAGCACAAGTTCTAGTGTGTTGCACTTTGACAGGGCTGCATGAAAGGAGTTCTTCCTAGCATTAAACTCTGTAGACAATGTGAGGACTTCCTTCCAGAAGGGGAGGCAAACAACAAAACTACTAAGGAGAGGGGGATTGAAGAGGGGTCTAGGTGGTGTCACACAGAGTTCTCTAGGTCAGAGAACTCCGTAGGGCCATAGCATCTTTAACTACAAGGCTCTGTCTTATCAGTAGGTAACAGCTGTCTGGTGATGTTTTGCAGGGTATGTAAAGCAGGAAGTTTTAAATAGCTAAAAGTCTTCTTTTGAGGTTATTTTTAAAATAATTGGTTAATGAATTTCAGTTTATTTTGAAATTAATGGTTTATACTTATAGTCGGCCAATTACAAACATGAATTGAGAAACTCATCATTGAGATCTCACAATCTTGTATCTACCCAAGACATATAAATAAGTATGAAGAAGTAAATACACAGTCAGCAAAAGAAATATCTTAAAATAATTCTTAATTAAATACAAAGGCCCAGTACATTTAAGCAATCAATAAGTATTGTTCTTGATAAAATAAATACATCCTATAGGTTTCATGTATCTGTTCAATATTCATTCTTAATACACTTATTGCTTACTTATGCTGTGTATTATAGATTAAAAGAAGTATAATTTTGCTATTATTGAGCTATAGTCCACAGTGCACTTGTGTGTGTGTGTCTTTGTGTGTACATACTTGCATTATCACTCTTTTTCACATTCTTTCTTAAATCATAAGGGTAGGAATACTGAAATCTTGGAAACCTGGTATGGAAACTTTATTCCCAAGAGTTCTTTGTCAGAAGAACTAGAAACACTAATTAAGTTTAATTACTTAATTTCTTAAGTCAGATTAGAAATGTGGATTTCATTTTTACTAAAAGGAGAAAGAATTATATAATATCAATTAGAGATATGATATAATCAAATTTTCATTTTAGATGATGTTTCTATCTGCTAATGATAAATGATTTAAAATGGTAAGTGTAGTAGCAGAGAGAACTATTGAGAAGCTCTTATAGTAGTCAAGGTAAGAAATAATGTTGGCTTGAACTATGGTAGTATAAGTGAATATAGAGAGAAATGAGTTTCTTTGGTATATACTTTGGGCTAAAGTAAATAGTGTACAACTCCAAAACATCACTGGCTTAACAAAAGGAACATTTAGTTTTCACATTAATAGGCATAATGTTAGCTAGAAGACAGTTTCACTGAAGTTCTGTCTTGAATGGACCCCTGTGGTCTTCCCAAACCTTACCTACTTCTTGATTAAGCAGAGAATAGAGACAGAAATCATGAAGAATCACATTGTAATTTGTATTTTTTTTAATGGACCTTGCCAGGATATGGCTTATTTTCATTTCCACTCACTTGTCATTGTGCAGAATTTAGTCGCATAACCCTATCTACTAGCAAAGAAGGCATGGGAAATGTAATCTATCAGAATGTACAGGAGGAAATGGAAATGGCTTAATTAACAATTACATATTCTCTTCCATAAATAGAGAATAAAAAACATTAAGATTTGAATATATTGAGTTATTTATGACAAGAAATCCAGTAGTCAGTTGGATTATAGCTAGAGGGTCTTTATCAATCCATAGAGAAATTTGGGCTTAGAGTTAGAGTTTTGGGAAGCTTAAAAAACACTTCATGAAGATAAAAATCAAGGTATATATATTTAAATCTAAAAAGATTTAAAGAAATATTTTTGAAAGTCGAGATATTCCACGTGACATGAAAATTATCAAAGGTATATATAAAAGGACAGAAGAATGCAGGTTGTATTTAAGAGATAATGACTTTTAGTATTTGGTTAAACGATAAAATATGAGCTGAGTTGGGAAGGTCAGACTTTAAAGATAGTTTGCATCACATTGTAGAGCTTCTTGAATGCCAAATTAAGAAGTATGAATTTTACCTTATCAGCAATTGGAATATACTGACAGCTTTAGTGAAGCAATATGACAGGATGACAGTTACTATGTTTTGAGTAAGTTACTATGGAAACACATGGCAGAATTCACTGAAGATAAAAGTCTTTCAGGGAGCTATTTAAATACAACGGAAATAAATGATAATGCATGTCTTCAGACACTAAGAAACACTTATGAGAAACATGAAGGAAACGCAAAGGGAAAAACTGGTGGAAAGAAATGACCCAAAGTAGGAGAATCAGGATAAGAAATAAAAGTAATTAATTTCCTAAGTCACTGATACCAAGATTGGAAAATGGGAAGTTATGAGGTAAAGTCATATGGGCATACCAAAATTAAAAAATGAATTTTATTTTCAATGATTTTGGGGGGATCTACGGAATACACATGTCAAAATGCAATTTCCAAATCATCCATTAGAAATTAAGTAGATTAACAAAGACATATATCTTTTGTATATAATAAATCATAGCTATTATAGAAAAATTACCCTCAAGCCTTTGAAAAATTTCTTCATAGCCTCTTAATTGTAGTGACTCTGTAGAACGTGATGCACACGTTTTCTCATTATCAGAACTTTGACCACTAACCCCAGGTGGTGGATATTTTGCATGTTCTATACAATAGTGAATGGGATTATTTGACTAATTTTATTTTTATGGTTTCTCTTTCTTTCATTGTAAATTCCTTGATCACATGAGCTGCATTTTCTCTTTGCTTTCTCCTGCAATACATATGTTCACATGAATAAGACTTCCTGTGTTGTAGGAAAGGACTACTCTTTTCCAATTGCTCCTTCCAAAACCACATACTTAGGTCCCTTTGACAGAGGAGAAAGAAGGGATCCCTGTTTTAGATTCTGATCCAAGTGCTTTTCTCAAATCTAGCTTTTTCAAGTAAATGGTGATATTTAATTTTCATATTATTCCTTACATCTAGAATAAGTTTGTTTCAGAACATGTGGAGCAGTGGATGATTAACTGGCAACATGTTTTCCCCATCTAATCCTCACACCTCCCTCAGAGACACACATGGTACTCAGCATGTGAAGAAATGACTTCAAAATTAGAAATTAAAAGTGATATTTTGGGACATATGGACTTTTGACATATGCAGGTTGCAGTGGCCTTTGTCCCTAGGTATACCTGTAGGTTAAACCAGTGTGGATAATTTTAACCATGGAGCTTGCAGTTAAGTGTTACCCGGTCCTTTTAATCATGAGGCCATGCAGGGTTGAGCCATATGAGGGATGGAACTTAGCAGATAAGACAAGATTAGCCGGTACTTTAAACTAAAGAATCTAAGTTTTATTTAGAGTAGAGAAAAAGTGTACTTAAAAGCTGTCTACTTAGAGTGAAATAATGATTTCCTGTGTTCAGGAAATTTATAGTCATCTATGGAGAGCATAAAACACTTTCAAAGACTGATAATAAATCATAAAAACAAGCAAAGTGTCAAAATGAAAATTGTGGGGATATGTGTAAGTTGATATCATTTAGTGTGTCTCAGTGTTATATTTTACAATGGCAAGGTCTGAAAATTTACAGGGGATAGGTAAATTATCAGAAGGGGAAAATAAAAACGCCTCAATGGGATCATCCTGAAAACAAATGCTTAAAGAATCAAGTTTGCAAGAGGACTTGAGTAAGGAAGAGATTAAGAATAAAACACATATACAGAAAATAGTTCTTACCTTAAATAAAAGAGGAGTAATATATAGAAAGAAATTAAGACAGCAGATTATAGCAGTTGCTGACAGAGGAGTCTTTAAGGGAAGATCTGAGAAAGTGCACAACCCATATCTGACTGATCCTATAGGAATGAATTAGCAAAGAGGATACAACTTTTGTTGTTTTTAGGTTAGGAAAGGTAATTAGAAGTCAAAGAGTTTTAGGAAGCCAAGAGAAAAAAGATATCAGAGGACAAATTGAAATGCATTTTTCCAGAGGAACCTCAGATACAAGAAAATATTGAGATAAAACATTTTTTAAAAATGAGATAACTAGGGCCGGCCCGGTGGCGCACTGGATGGTGCGCCGCTTGGGAAGCGCGGCGGCGCTCCCGTCCGAGGGTTCGGATCCCACATACAGACCGGCTCCCGCTCACTGGCTGAGCGAGGCGCGGGAGCAGCACCAGGGCTTGCGATCCCGTTGCCGGTCCCCGGTCCGGTACGGGGGCAACACTGAGGGTTGCGATCCGTTGCCGGACACGGAAAAAAGACAAAAGACAAAAAAAAAAAAAAATGAGATAACTAACGCACAATTAGAGCCAAGGTGGAGGTACTCCTTGAAGACATATGAGAATTTGTAATATCCCTGACCAAATGAATCCAGGTACTTTCTTGATATTTGATGATGGGCAAAAAACTTACCATTTCTGTGTTTAAATTTTCTTATTTTTAACTTGGAAATAGTAAATTGAAATACTAAAATGCTATCATAGATTTTTTTGGTGAGTATTAAAATTATTAAGGTATGTAAAGATTTTAGAAAAATGTGTGGAACCTAGCAGGCACACAGTAAGTGTTAGGTAAGAGCCACACTGAGTAAAATTTTGTTATTATTATTTAAATTTTTAGAAGGAAATACTATGGGAATCATTATAGAATGTTCCATGTATTATCAAGTGTGTTTCAAGCAGATGCAGTTGTTGCAGGATGAGGTAGGTATTGTAGGTCCATAGAAAAGTGCTTAGACACTGCAACTGTTTTCCCTGTGGCATTTGGCTGGAGTAGAGCAGTTATTTTCTAAAAGTGTCTTGTCTGCTACCATCGTCTTGTGTTTTGTCTTGGAAAAGCAGTTTTTTTCTTGATTTTTTTCCCCCCATCTGTGGCTGTTGTCATTTCTGCGTTACTACCTTCTCTAACACCTAGTCTGAAATAATAAAAGAAAGAAAGTGATACTCAACCCAGTGTCAATCCTTGGGAAGTCCCTAGTCAGTTAAACTTCTCTTACTCACATTTCAGAATCTTGCTGTATGTGTTTTATATACAATTTCTAGGGCTTTTAGCTGTACTTAATGAGAAGACTAAGAGAAAACATATGTACTCTGTCTTCTAGAAGTAGAAATTCTCTGCCATATATGTTAGAAAAACAGAAATTTAGAAACTGTTTAAGCATTCAACTGTTGAGCCAAAAATGGAACAATAAAATAAACCCAAATAAGCTAGAAGATAGGATTTATAAAAATTACAGCGAATGTTAATGAAAGACACATATGAAACAGTGAAGTTGAAGAAGCCAGTAATTTAAATTCTTGACTCATAAGATCAAGACAAAAAAGAGAGACTGTACAAATAAACAAATGAGAAGGAGTAACACTTACAAATACAGAAGGGATGAACAACTATAACAGAAAATTAGGTACTATTTGTATACCTCTACGTTTGAATATCCAAGAAAAATATAAAACATTCTAGAAATATATACTCTTATCAAATTGTACTAGACATTGAAAAAAATGAATAGAATAAAAAAATTGTAAGCTAAAATAATAGAGATTTAACCACTCTATCCCATCAGTAACAAAAATCACAAGGGTCAGAAGGTCATCAGTCAAATCTAGTAATTACTTGTGTAGAAGATGATATCAAATTTATAGAAACTATACCAGATAACATAAAAAATATATAAACTCATGCCACTAATTTTTTGAAGCTAATAGAGCTCTGAATCTATTATGAGGAAAAACAGAAAAATAAGTTATTAGCTTTTGGCTAAATACTACAAGTTTAATTGAAATATTAATACATTGATTGACCCAGTAACATTTAATGAAGAAACATAGCATTTAATATGAGTATATTGGTAATTGTACTTCCTCACATTAATGAATTGAGATAAATTCAGTATGATCATTTTCAAAGCCACTCCAAAAAATTTGAAAATTTTTTTTTAAAAACTTTCATAAGTAGATAGAACAGACATTCTTACCAAAATGTTAATAAAATGATATTTCCTTAACTCAACAATTTATATCTCACCAAAACCTTGGACAACCACTAAACGCAGATGAACATTCCAAATAAGTTCAGAAATATGATTGTGTAATATGTGGAGGCAATCAAGGAAAACGAGTGAGAAATACAAGAGCTAGGTAAACAAAGTAATATGTATTTAAAAATAAGAAGAATTTAAATGGATCTACCAAAGACATATAACAAAGGAAAGTTCATAGAAGACAGGTATGAAATAGGCCTGGAAAAGACAAGGTAAAGATTGGAAAAGGAGATTTTTTGCAGACTTCCAGCAGAAATGCCTAAGGTATCTTTTAGGAATCTTATCTATTTAATTGATCGTGTGACTGCCAATGCTGAAAAAAAACTTGAGAATATCTGAT
>NW_007738478.1:10407-13897 GCF_000696425.1 Galeopterus variegatus | reverse complement strand
CATGGGGGCGGACCCCTCATGAATGGATTAATGCTCTCCCTGGGGGAGGGGGGGTTAATGAATAAGTTCTCGCTCTATTAGTTCCGCGAGAGCTCATTGCTTAAAAAGACCCTGGCACCTTCTCTCTCTCTCTCTCTTGCTTCCTCTCACCATGTGATCTTCTTGTACCCAATGGTTCCCTGCCACTTTCCGCCATGAGTAGAAGCAGCCTGAGGCCCATGTCAGACGCAGCTGTCCCAGAATCATAAGCCAAATTTTCCTTATAAATTACCCAGTCTCAGGTATTTCTGTTATAGCAACACAAAACTGACTAAAATAACTATGCTCCTATAGTCAATCAAATTCCAATCACAAACAGGACCAAATAGAAATATTTCTTGGCCTATCCATCCTTTCCTGCTGTTTTTATAAGCCTGCATAGTTTAAGGAAGCTTGAATTATATGAGAGCACTCCTTTCCAAAATGAGTAAGATTAGAAACTCTCTTTTGTGTTGATCATCGTTTAATTAGGGAGCAAAATTATCTGCTGGAAAATGACTATCACAAGATAAATCCTGTATTCTAACCAAAACCATTGTTTGACTAGATAGAAAAAACAAATTCTGTTGGTATACAGTTGAGTTAGCCATCTATAATTAACAATAATTTACTGCACGTTATCAAATGGCTAGAAGAGATCAAATGTCCTCATCACAAAGAAATGGTTAAGTTTTGTAATGATGAATATGCTAATTACTGTTATTTGATCATCACACATTGTATACATGTATTGAAATATATCTCTGTACCTCATAAATATGTATAGTCAGTACATTACAATAAAAAAATTAAAAATAAAACCATTGTTCGAATATAATAAGGACTACCTCATCCATTGGGCTAATTTTTTTTTTTTTTACTGAAACACAATTTATTGCACAACTCTGTGGGGTACAGCATTGAATATTAATAGTTGTATGCAATATTTGAAACTCAAATCAGGATAATTACTATATTTATCATTACACTGTGTAATCACTTTTTTGTGGCCCTTTACCAACTTCTCATTACTCCCCTCTCTCACCTTTTCCAACCTCTGGTGGCCTCAGTTCTGTTCTCTCCTTTTGAAACTTCAGTGAATTACGGTGATTATTGTATCTTTCTTTCTTTCTTTTTTCATTTATTTATTTATTTTTTTAGCTCCCACTTATGAGTGAGAACATGTGGTATTTCTCTTTCTGTGCCTGGTTTATTTCACTTTGTTTTCTCTAAGTTCATCCATGTTGCTCTGAATGGCAGAATTTCATTATTGTTTATGGCTGAGTAGTATTCCATTGTGTATATAGACCACATTTGCCTTATCCTATTGTCCACCAATGATTGGTTCCAACAGTTAACTATTGTAAATAGAGCTGCAATAAACATGGTAGTGCAGGTATCTGTTTGATATGACAATCTCAATTCCTTTGGGTATACAGCCAGTAGTGGGATTGCTATATCACATGGTAGATCTACCTGTAGTTGTTTGAGGAACATCCATACTGTTTTCCCTAATGGCTTCACTAATTTACAGTCCTACCAACAGGGTAGGAGGGTTCCCCTTTCTCACCATCCTCATTGGCATTTGTTATTCTCTGTCTTTTCGATAATGGCCTGACTAACTGGCATGAGATGATATCTCAATGAGGTTTTAATGTGCTTTTCCCTGATGCTTAGTGATGTTGAGCATTTTTCATGTGTATGTTATCAATTTGTATATCTTCCTTTGAGAAATGTCTGCCTCAGCTCCTTTCCCCATTTTTTAATCTGGATACTTTTTTTTTTATTGCTAAGTTATTCAAGTTCCGTGTATATTCCAGTTATTGATTCTTTGTTGGATATAGAGTTTCCAAATATTTTCTCCTATTCTGTAGGTTGTCCTTTAACTCTGCTAATTGTTTCTTTTGCTATGCAGAAGGTTTTTAATTTGATATATTCCCATTTGTTTTTTTTTTCCTTTTGTTTGTTGAGCTTTTGGTGTCTTATTCATAAAGTCCTTGCCCAGCCCTACTTTCTGAATCTGTAGATCACTTTGGATGGTATGGATATTTTCATAATGTTTATTCTTTAAATCCAAGAGCATGGAATGTCTTTACATCTTTTTGTGGATCCTCTTTAATTTCTTTCAGGAGTGATTTGTAGTTCTCATTGCAGAGATCTTTCACCTCCTTTGTTAAATTTATTCCTAGGTTTTTTTCTTTTGGTGACAATTGTAAATGGGCTTGCTTTCTTGATTTATTTTTCTGCTAGTTTGTTATTGGACTATAAAAACACTACTGGTTTTTGTGTGTTGATTTTGTATCCTGAAGCTTTATCGAAATTACTTCTTCTATTACTCTGGAGTGGGCTGTAAGGACAGAGACTTCCTCCTCTTTGTTCTGGGCTCTGCTGGTGACTCTCCTTGTGTCAGTCAAGGGGGTGGCGGACCACCTGCAAGGTGGTCATGGCTGTTACTGAGTCAGTGAGCCACCTTTTGGCAGCAGTGGCTGTGGCAGTAGCTGTTGTGGACCACCTATGTTGAGGTCACAATTGTGGTGTTCTCCTGACTTCTGTTGGGTGGGGAAGGCTGCTGCGGTTCCTGCCTAGGTCATTGGGCATACTCCTGCCTTCTTTGAATTTTGATTTGTAATACAAATGTTTATTTTTTCACAAAAAGTATTAAATCACTAGAGTAAGTAATTGCAATGATTTTAGTTTTGTTTTATTTTACAAGGGAGTATGCAACATTTCTATTTAGTCAGAAGTATATGAGTACAGCTGCACAAAACATTTTTATTCATTTTTATGAAAAGCATACATTAGAATGACATATCATTACTATAAGGAAATATAGAATATTAAAATTATATAATTTATTGGTGTTGCATTTTAAGACTCTTCTTAGACTAAATATCTTTGTGTAAATATCTGATATCTGCCTTTCACAATTTTAAACTTTCTCTTATCTACTCAGAGAATTACTGTAACATATATTTTATGTTTGACTCTCATGGGTATTTTCTTTCAGAATTTAATTTGATTTCGTCTCCTTGGCATAAAATTGGCAAAATTATCCCGTCATGGTCTGAATGTTTATGTGCCACAAAATTCATTCGTAAAGCTTTAACTCTCAATGTGATGATATTAGAAGGTGGGGCCTGTGGGAGTTAATAAGGTTTTTTAGATGAGGTCATAAGGGTGGAGCCGTTGTGATGGCATTAGTGATCTTATAAGAAGAGGAAGAAACACCAGAGCATGCTGTGTCTGCTATGTGAGGATATGAAGATACAGCAAGAAAGTAGTCATTTGCAAAACAGGAAGAGTAATGAAACTCTCTCTCTCCTCTGCCTGGTATTGAACTTTTGGGGTAGCTGTCTCAAACATTTTTGCATGGAAAGGGCTGCTACAGTAAGACATTTTTGCAAATCCCCGACTTGCTGGTGGTTGAAACAGGTGGACTGTCCTGAGTAGGTGGCATCTATTTGGTTTCAGT
>NW_007738478.1:9252-9892 GCF_000696425.1 Galeopterus variegatus | reverse complement strand
ACTTGCTGGTGGTTGAAACAGGTGGACTGTCCTGAGTAGGTGGCATCTATTTGGTTTCAGTGTTCCAACTGGAATTCTTAATGCCATACTTAGTGTTATCCTATAAATGGAGTCATTGGGGGACAGAGTTTCTCTCGTGTAGATCAAACATATAGTGTTTCTAAATCCGCTGTGGATTAAGCATAGCTCCGTCATAAGGTTAGGGAATAAGAGACTCATGTGTGTTCTAGCCTGTACTAAGTACCAACAGTGCATGTTCATATAGTGTAAACTATGAACTTCCTAAATTACTTTGTCCATTTCTAAGGCACTCCATATAACTACATGTTAACTATAAAAGTCATTTTTACTTAGAGTTCAAATTTCTGTGAGGTTAAGAATTACATATTCACTTGCCTACACATCATCAATTAAATTTTTCACCTAGAACTAAAAACTAGATTCTAAATATGGACCTTTGATCTTTCACAGAAATCTTATTATACTTCAGTATTCTTTATCTCAGCAAAGTCATCACACACCATTTGAACTTAAGACAGAAAATAAGATGTTAACCTTGATTTCTCCTTCTTCTTTAATCTCCAAATTATTCTATTATTTAATGCTGTCCATTTGGCCTCTGTAAAATCTTTATGCCATC
>NW_007738478.1:5566-8379 GCF_000696425.1 Galeopterus variegatus | reverse complement strand
CTCCAAATTATTCTATTATTTAATGCTGTCCATTTGGCCTCTGTAAAATCTTTATGCCATCATCTCTCAACTAGACTGCTGCAATTTCCCTCTTTTTGGTATCTGTACTTTTTTCTAGTACTAATTCAAGTTTGTTCTTCACTTAGCATGTATATTCTTAGTATGAATTTTCTTTAAAGCATGTAAATGGTCATTTTGAAATAACATTAGTTTTTCAGCTGCATATAAGACTACTAGCACATAGTTTATTTTCACCAAGTAATAGTTTAATGAATGTATGGTGAGATAGATGGACTTAAATGTTATAATTCTCCTTCATTCGTCAATATTTCTGGGTATTGCTGGTTTTTATTTTTCTAACATTCATAATATTTTATTGATCAGTACTGCACAGATTAGTGTCAAAATCTTCCTCTTTCTTTTGTTTCTTTCTTTCTCCTTTTCTACTTTCCCTCTTTTCTTCCTTTCTTCTTTTAGTCTTTGTCCATCCTTTCTTCCCTTCTTTTTTTCTTGCTTTCATTTATTCTAAGTAATTTTACGTGATGAGTGAGCAGCACAGACTCATATTTAAATGTAAAAATAAATTTTTTCAAGCAGGACACCATAAAATTAAAGAATATTTTTAGATTTATATATTCTTTTTCTTCTATTAATTTATTTAAATATATTGATTACTGATTATCTGATTATCTGCTAGAAATTTTATTCTTATATCTATCTATAATTTTCTTTCTTTTTTTTTTTTTTTTGTCTTTTTCCGTGTCTGGCAATGGATCGCTACCCTCAGTGTTGCCCCCGTACCAGACTGGGACCGGCAACGGGATCGCAACCCTCGGTGCTGCCCCCGCACCTTGCTCAGCCAGTGAGCGGGAACCGGTCTGTATGTATAATTTTCTAATTTGTTGCAATTGGTCCTCCTTATAAATAATATATAAATAAAAGCCACCTTGTATTAAAAACTTTCATTTTTTTAATTCTTATGATTAATTGTAGTTGTCTAAAGCACTAGTTGAAAGTAGTTCAGAATCAGCATTCATTGGAAAGAGAACAAACTACAATTCAAATTTTCTGCTTTTGATAATCATGCGGTGAGAACAGAAAGAAAGAGTGAAATTTGAAAACTGGGAAACTAATTTTCTATTTGGTAGTTCAACAGTTTTAGGGAATAAACTTGAACAGAATAATTGATTTATGGAATTTGGAAAAGTAACTGCTAGAAATGAGGAAATCATTAAAATGTAACTTTTGCAAATGGGAGTATTTCATTCTTTTTTATGGCAGAGTAGTATTCCATGGTGTATATATATGACAGTTTCCTTATCCAATCATCCATCATTGGACATTAAGGTTGGTTCCATGCCTTGTCTAGTGTAAACAGAGCTGCGATGAACATGAAGGGAGTGCAGGTATCCCTTCAACATCATGATTTCCATTCCTTTGGGTATATACCCAGAAGTGGGATTGCTGGATCATATGGAAGACCTATCTGTAGTTGTTTGAGGAACCTCCATACTGTTTTCCATAGTGGTTTTACTAATTTTTAGTCCTACCAATAGCGTTGGAGTGTTCCCTTCTCTCCACACTCTTGCCAGAATTTTTTATTCACCACCTTTTTGATTATAGCCAGTCTAACTGGGGTGAGGTGGTATCTCAATGTATTTTTAATTTGCATTTCTCTGATGACTAATGATGTTGACCATTTTCTCAGGTACCTGTTGGCCATTGTATGTCTTCCTTTGAAAATTGTCTATTTAGCTCCTTTGCCCATTTTTAAATTACGTTATTTGGTTTTTTACTGTATAATTGTTTGAGTTCCTTACAACATGGATGAGCCTAGAGAAACTTACGTTGAGTGAAATAAGCAAAGCACAGAGGGATATATACCACATGGAATCACTCATACATGGGAGCTAAGAGAGAACGAAGGAATTAAAGAAAGACCACAGTAGTGTGTTGGACTTGCAGAGGGAAAAACATTCTATGGGTTACAAAGTAGAATGGGGGAAGGTGGGAGAAGGAGGGAGGTTGGAGATACGGGGTACAAATGCAATTTGTGGTCATGGGAATACAGCCAGTATGAATCTGGACCCCACATCATGGGCACGAGAGCTGACAATCAGCTTTTTATCTCATGAATATTCATAATCAATTAAAAATAAAAGAGATGTGTGATGAGACTTTTCAGGAAATACAAACCGAATTCATAAAAAAAAAAACCCTCTAACTTTTCCCATATGCACTGTAAAATATTCCCATACCATTAGTCTCCAGTTTTTTTCTGCAGTATTATAAATATCATTTTTGTTCATTTTATTGTGTTTTGTTTGGTTAATAATAATATCATCTAAGAAATGCCCTTAATCTTGTAGAGGAAACTAAAATATCTGTGCCCATGCTTGCTCTATCCTAATCCTACTCCCAACACTTTGCCCCAGGCCATGTGTTTGCAGAAGCCAAGAGCTTTCCCAGTCTTTTTCTATGCGTTATCACAATCCAAAATAACCGATGCTGCAAAAAGAAACCTTTTATAGAGTCTTCAAGACTGGAGAAATTGTTATTGACAGCTAAGCTTAGCCATTAATTTTTCATTCAATAAAAAGTACTGCTTCTAGTCTGTGTTGACAAAAGGCTGCCTTCTCCCAAAGAATCAAGATAATTTTGATCATTGTTCATTTGAAGAAAATTATTTCACTGGCAGGTAGGTAACACTATCAAATAACCAATATTTTCTGCCAATTTTTGAGATCTAATATAGTTCAAAAATATAAAACTCAATTTCAAAATAGATTGCTATAGTTATAAAAATTACACAT
>NW_007738478.1:4537-4936 GCF_000696425.1 Galeopterus variegatus | reverse complement strand
TAGTTCAAAAATATAAAACTCAATTTCAAAATAGATTGCTATAGTTATAAAAATTACACATTATGTGGGCTTTGAGTTAAGCTAAACAATGAGCCCTTTAGAAAGGAACTGATACACTTTGAGAATTTTACTTAATGTCTTTGGAAGACAGTGGAATTACTATCCACTTGGACATTACAGCGTATGAGCTTAGGTTTTAATAGATATAATTAGTTCATTCTTTTTATTGTTTTATATTTCTTTTTTCAAATACATGCATTTTTAAATGTGTTATCTCTGGATTTATAATATAATAGAAATATTGATAGTTAGCAGTATGCATGTGATAGAAGAACATTACCATAATAAGTTTTCAATTATATTACAAACTCTCATTATTAACCTAATTAACTTTTAAAG
>NW_007738478.1:3171-3955 GCF_000696425.1 Galeopterus variegatus | reverse complement strand
CTCCCAAGCGGCGCACTTTCAGTGTGCTTTTTGGAGAAAAATTAAAACATCATAACAATGAAATAAAGAGGGAAATAAATATTATGGTTAGTGGTTAAAAAAATGTAGGGGTAAAAAGGAATTTTTCAGTATCAGGAAACCCAGCTCACACAATAAATCTGGCACTCTTAACTTTAGCACGTCTGGAACATTTTCATATAAAGTGTATTTTGAAAGTAAGATATATTTTTATTGCTGTTATTTTTTCATTTTAATGCATTTTGCTACTAACATTTATCTGTACCTCAGTATAGCAATTCTTGATCTGCAAAATTGGGAATAGTTATCATTTCACTTATAACAATGAAAAATTTTGGAATACTTATTAAGATAAATCACGACTATAAATGAATAATCTGATCAAATCTAAAAAAACCAAACTAATAGGAAGTAAATTCTGTCATTTAGACACTCTTCAGCTATTGATAAGTACACACTTGGCATGTTTAAAAAATAGAAAATATATAATTTTGAAAGTAAATTTTACTTTTCTATGAAAATAATAAGAATGTATAAAAACAAATATTGACTTCCAAAACAATATATAAGAAAAGAAGCAGTATCCAGATAATTAAATCGTATCTATTTGAGACAGTGTCCAAATTAGATAATTACTAATGAAGATTTTCAGAAACAATTCAGAAAAAACAACTAAATATTTTTCTCATTAGCCTAAAATCAAAATTACTGTAGTTTCTGGGCCAGATAAAACCATCCAAGTGAATGTTTTGATATAGTAAGCATT
>NW_007738478.1:814-1720 GCF_000696425.1 Galeopterus variegatus | reverse complement strand
TTCCCTTTCTTGATACAGATATTATATTTTCCCTTGGAAATGGCCCACACTCAACTCTAAATCTAGAGTTTTAATGAACCTCACTTCAATTCCCACTCTAGCAATGAGTAGGTAAAACAAGACCGAGACGTTTTATATACATAGGCACTATGATTATTTCAGGAATCAGCATACCATTAATATTTGCCAATTAAAACTGGTTCAAGAGTTTTATTCAAGCAATTGGGGGAAGAAAACTCTTGCCAATAAAATTTAAGTTGGAATATGTGAGAATAGACCTGGTCACCTTAGCACCTTGGCACTATCTGAAGCGATATACAGAAAAGATCAAAGCCAACCTAAGATAAGTAGAAAGATTGAATCCTTATTAAATCATTTGAGACTGAATCGAATAGTATCAGAAGGATATTTCTGCAGTTCATGAAAAATAAATTCCTGTGTTTATATAATGCAGTTGGAGTTGTGTTTTTCACTTGTAATGATCATAGTCTTACTTATATAAGAAGCTTAAAGATAAAACATAAATTTTGCTTCCTTAAAGTTGTCTTCCATATCTTATTTGATAGTAATTGAAATTCTCTTGAACAGTTATATCATACCTACTGCAAGTTATTTCCATCCGTAAGGGTGAGTACTTAGTGCTTTTTCTACATCCACAGTACCTGTAATGATACCAGGAAAATTAAACTGAAATGTATGAAGAATGAGGATTGTGGGAAATATTAAGGCTACTAATGTGCACATACAACTATTTAGTTAAAAATCTTTTGTCAGCATGAACCCTTTATTCCGCAACTATGAAACACTCAAAGACTCAATAATATCCAAATAGATATTATTTAACAATTACATTGAATTGAGTTAAAGTCAAGGCATTGCACCAATACATTATTATTATTATTATTA
>NW_007738478.1:0-491 GCF_000696425.1 Galeopterus variegatus | reverse complement strand
ATTACATTGAATTGAGTTAAAGTCAAGGCATTGCACCAATACATTATTATTATTATTATTATTATCTTATTCTTGGGAAAATTTATAGTTTTGCTTCTGCTCAGGGAGATTAAAAGATTTAACCAAAATATAATTTTTAAACAAACAAAAAAATATAATTCAAAACATTACTATTTTCTCTACAAGTCTGAGAAAAAATACAAATGAATATTTCCTTGGCAACAGTATATAAAACATTTTGGTTTATGACATCATAGTAAGGTAGAAATTGTAATGATTTTAATTTCCCCTTTCTTTATAGGTATGCATTAAAAAGACAGTTGCACTTTTTAATCTCATAACTCTCCCTTTCAAACTGCATTCCCATGTATCTAATGCTTTATATGAATATTTCTAAGTTGGTATATCCGAACAACTTTAGTCCCTAAAGTTAAATTTACATAAGAAAGAATTTTACATATACTCTTTATTCCAATGTAAATAGGGTATTT
>NW_007738477.1:43209-43742 GCF_000696425.1 Galeopterus variegatus | reverse complement strand
TGAACTGAGAATACAAGCAGGAATGAATGGAGTCAGGGGGTTCTAGGAAAGCACTGGATCTGCCGCCTCTGAAAACAAACATCTTCCAGGGAAACAGAGAGCAAGTCCATTTTCAACAGCAGTGTGCCTTGGATGAAAGATATGAACAGCCTGTGCTTGTCAATACGACTCAGTAACACCAGCTATGGGGCCTGCCTGCTGTTCTTCTCTGGAGCACCTGAATGCAGGGGCTGGGAGCTGGAAGGTGGATGCTGTTTTAGGAGGGGAACTGTCTGCTTGCCTTTGGTGAGACCTGATACTACAAGGGGAGCAGCAGCAAGCCTTTGACAAGGTGATTTGGGTGTAAAGAAGGAACTGTGGTGGAAATGGAACCAATACTTAATTTATTCTAGAATCCTATGACACATGGGATCAAATATTACCTCATCCTATGAAAAATCATCTCAGTTTCTCTGAAGTGAAAAGGTAAACACTTTAATACCACTGACTATTTTTAAATTGAGGTGAAATTCACATAACATAAAATTAACCAT
>NW_007738477.1:38514-38928 GCF_000696425.1 Galeopterus variegatus | reverse complement strand
ATCTATATATCTTTGAATAAGGGCTTTTACTGTAGTAGGAAGGGCCTACAAATGAAGCTGATCATTTATTTTTGCTGATAAAGTCCTTCTAGTAAACTAACCAATAGGAATGAGTTGTCACAAATGTGAGGGGGGAGAAAAGACTAAATGCACGTGTGTGCATAAGAGCTACATCACCCATTAGATTACTCTGCAGCTTAGAACAAGAGTCAGTTACATACCAAGGTTTTGGTGAGAAGATTTTTACCTTACTTGCCGGTCATGTGGCTTCATTCGAGCACGTAGAGCTAGGGTGCGTGTGAAGGGCAGGTTAAGCCATGGCGTTTATTCATTCTACTGACCCTCAGAATAAGGAGACAATCTGACCACAAAGATTTGCATCTCTAGAAGATTCCAGCACTAGATTGACTACAA
>NW_007738477.1:37529-38038 GCF_000696425.1 Galeopterus variegatus | reverse complement strand
GAGACAATCTGACCACAAAGATTTGCATCTCTAGAAGATTCCAGCACTAGATTGACTACAATGTAAACTCCTGGATAGCAGCATATAGGAGGCACTCAACAACTCTCATAAATGAATTAACAAGCGAACAAATAAATGAACACAGATGTCACCCTCCAGGACCAAGCACTACAGCACTTGCAGCACTAAGCACCATTGCAGATGCTCCTGGGCTGATGTTTTGAGTTACATGAGTCATCAGATGGCCCTCCCATGACTGGTCACATGCACATGGCCATCACTCCCAGGCTGCCTTGTCTGGAGGAAAAGGTGCAGCCCTTAGGCAGACTGTCTTTGGGAATGTTGCCAATGACTGCCCAGAACATTCCATGAGTCTCACTTTCACAGCCCAGCAGCAGACATTTTAGAAATACTGAGAGGCAGTGGAAATGGCAAGTTCACGAGATGGTGTGCTTTCCCATTCTGTGCAACATTTGTGTGCATTCTCCATATGACTCTGACAGAGATTG
>NW_007738477.1:23334-36736 GCF_000696425.1 Galeopterus variegatus | reverse complement strand
TTCATTTAAGATAAATAAAAACCTTGGTGTCTTTTATGATTTCTCCCTCTCCTTCAACCACATCAGATCAGCCACAACATCCTTTCGACATGCTCCCAAACCTGTCGCTCCTCTCCAGGGCTTCTACCTCAGCCTAAGTTTCATTTAAGATAAATAAAAACCTTGGTGTCTTTTATGATTTCTCCCTCTCCTTCAACCACGTCAGATCAGCCACAACATCCTTTCGACATGCTCCCAAACCTGTCGCTCCTCTCCAGGGCTTCTACCTCAGCCTAAGTTCAGGCCTTTGTGATTTCCTGCCTGGAATGCGCAGTCTCCACCAGCATCACCGCCTCCAGCCCCGTGGGCTTGCTCACCAGCCTTCTGAATTCATTCAGAGTGGTCTCCTTCATAATATGCCACTCCTTTGCCCAAATTCTCAGTGAGAGGGATTTTTGTTTTTGTTTTTTATTAATGTGCCCCAGAGCCTAGAACAGCACCTGGCGTAGTAGAAACTCAACAAATATTTGTTGTTTGAACAAATAAATTAGTATTCCATATTAACATCACCATAAAGTCCTTCCTTCTCAGCATGGCCTAAGAGGTCTCCTGACATTCAAAACCACCAGCGCTCAACTGAAGTCTCGCCTTCATGTCTCTGCCCAGTCAGCTGCCTCTAGTCTCCCTTTCCCTCCCCCCCTTTCATTTTCTCATCCTCCCACCTGCCTCAACCTTAGTCATCCTTCAAGGCTGAGGTCATGGGGACCCTTTGGAAAGCCCTCTTCAACTTTCTCCTGTCTGAGTTAGTTTCTCTTCCTGTGTTCCCAGAATACCCCATGAAAACATTATTACATTGTGCTATAATTGCTAATCGACTTTCTCTACCAGACTGAGTTCCTAGGGACAAACAATGCATGTACGTTTTTTTGTTTCTCATGGCTGACATCCATCCATCTATCTATCCATTTATTCATTCAACAAATACTTATTGGGTACCTACCCTGAGTTTCTGCCCTCACTGAGCTCGCATTCTAGTGATACACAGCAGGTATTCAATAAATGTATTCTGAAGGAAATTATCACTGCCTCTTGTCAGATGATAATAATAGCAACACTTATATAGAACTCACTTATATAGAACTTACTTCACTATTTCCCAGATTAAAAAACCAAGGCACAGAGAGGTTAAGTGCCTTGTTCACTGACACAGAGCCAGTAAATGGAAGAGTCTAGATTTGCACCCAGAGCCAGTCATCTCACCTCACTGTGCCATGCTGCCTCTCAGAGGTATACTCATTGCTAAGATATTAGTTTTAAAATGCGAGGCAAGTTGATAAATCAAGTCTTTCATGCTGTGTTTTCCAGTGTGGAGGCCCAGGCCATCAACTTTGCCACCACCACTTGGAATAAATCTCACCCTCTTTCATAAAATAGGAAGGGAAAGATGTCACTAGGATCCAATTTGTCTCAACCCACCTCAGTCCCCAGTTCTCTGAAGTGTTTCTTGGGGGCTCAGAGGAGTGCAGGGTGCCCTATCCAATCTGGGCGGGAAGTACCAGAAGAGACTCATGAGCTAAGCAGTCAAGAAACACGAGTGAGTGTGTGATGACCACTGCGGGTGTGCACCGATGCAGAAGGCCTTCTGGTCCCCACACCGTCTGGTTTCAGATTTCACCACATTTTCTGCCTTTTCTTACCTCTCTCTTCAGATTAAGGACTCAAATGAGTTTAGAAGAACTTGTCAGAGATTCGAGAAGGGCCTGAAGACTCTTGCCTCGCATCACAGCAAACTGGAAACAGGCAGTGCTGAGCAGCCCCAACTGCTTCTTTGAGGCAGGTCCAAAGAAGAAACCATGGGGAGACCTGCCTCAAGGCACCAAATGGACAGCCACACACTGATCCTTCACCCTGCTCTGACTGCATTTCACATGTCTGCACAGCCTCAGCATGCCCAGAGGTGGACGGAGTTCCAAGACTTCAAGAATCACGGGAAGGTTCCAAAGACTCAGCAAAGGGTGAGGCCCCTGGTCCATTTGTGTGTTTGTCAGTCACAGAAACCCTCTCCTTACCTGAGGCTGGCTCTTTGGCAATCTGGTCTGGTAGTTGCTGTTCCTGTAGGTGAAGAGATAGGGACTCTCCTGCAGAGAAAAGTAACATGTCCTCACGACCCAGAAATCTGTATCTCCTAACTATCAGGCTTTATCATTCAGCAATGCCTTTGGCCAATTTGGAGCTTTCAAACCATCCTTTCAATGCTGACCAAACCATTCTCTGGCTTTTCTTCTCTGTGTGGTTCATTCACTCTCTGAAGGAGCTCATTAATGCTCTGAAATTTCTCATTTGCAACAGTCAGCATCTCTTGCCCTCTACCCCAGAGGCTTATTCTACCAGGCTAAGCATGTGTATTCAATGAGAAGAGAACTTAATTTTCAGCTTCTTGGCAGGCAAAGCAAAGAGGGAAACAGGGTGAATTATATAGTTCTTATTGCCTGAGAGCAAAAAGCTTGTCAATTCATCAAGAAAGCCAAAACTTTGACTAGCATTAAATGACAGAAGAATCCCATTCATTGATGTTCAGTTGGCCAGCAACATTAATTATATACCTACTACATATTAGGCACATATTAAGACAGAACCAAAACAATCCACCTTCAAGACTAGATACTCATCATACCCGCCTCCTTCTCTACGCTGAGGTAGAGGAAGGTCTGGAAATGGCATCCAGAACACAGGGCCCCAGAGAAGATGGGTGGGAGCAGATTTGGGGCCAGGTGAGCTGTGGCTTTGTTCCTGTGCCTTCCACAGGTGTAGAAAGGCCTCAGTTCTGCTAAAAACTGCCCTCATGGCCCAACAGGAGTAAACCTAGGGCAGCCACGTATGCAAAGCTGTGCCCAGACCCAGAAGAACAGAGCCAGGACTCTCACTAAGGTCTCACTTATGTAAGACCCCACTTCACAACAAAGCCCACTTGGCCACCCCACCTGTCTCCACGATCCGCAAGCGATTCCCTCCCCATCCAGCCCCTCCTACCTGAGAGGGACATTTCACTGGCCTCCTCTCTTTCGCACTGAAAAACTCATCTTTCTGTCCCGTTCTCACTTATGTAAGACCCCACTTCACAACAAAGCCCACTTGGCCACCCCACCTGTCTCCACAATCAGCAAGGGATTCCCTCCCCATCCAGCCCCTCCTACCTGAGAGGGACATTTCACTGGCCTCCTCTCTTTTGCACTGAAAAACTCATCTTTCTGTCCCGTTGGCTTCATCTAGAGAAGAAGGTGGTCTTTAGAACAGAACAGTCTTCTGCAGGTGGCAGCTTTCCAAGGTAGCCCTGAGAAGGACTCATTAGACCCACGTTTCTCAGAGTTTGGCTCCTGGACCAGGAGCAGCATCACCTGACAACTCATTAGAAATGCAAACTCTCCCCCCATCCCAGGCCCGCTGAATCAGAAACTCGGGGTGGGTGCAGCAGTCTGCTTTAACGAGCCCTCCAGGTAATTCTGATGTGCACTACACCCTTTACGCCCGCTCTGACCCTCCATCCTCCTCTATCCTCAGTGAGGATGGAGAACGACATGTTATTTCAAATAATTCCTTACGGGTCCCTCTTTCTCCAGCCACCCTGTGCCGCACACAAACGCACATACACTGTTTTTACTCTGGGGACAACTGGTGCTGTTCTGCGATTTTATTCCACTTTTTGGTCCTTTAATTGCTTGCATCCCCTTAGCTTCCTAAGTTGCAGTGAAATTAGCCGAGTGTGGGAGGGATGAGGGGGTGACCTTAAAAATCCTCCCCAAGAAGCAGAATTCTCATTCAACCGTGAGCAGTTCCCAAGTTCTTTCTCCTCCCTGTGGCCCTAGGTACCTTGCAGGGCTTGGCATAAGGTGGGGGTCAGTGATTACTGAAAGGATCTGGGACTCGAGTTTCCTAAAGGCGGCTCCCTTCCACACTGCCATTGTGCAAGAGTTGTCACAAATCATTGAGGAGGCAGCAGACAGGGCCTAGGGAAGGAATTATGTCCCAAACACAAAATCCTCCTCAGCTTAGCACAAGGACCACAAGCATCAGCCTGGGGCCTTGTTCAGCTGGGACAGTGTGTGGCGCTTTTCCTTCCCTGGTCCTCAGTGCTTACACTGTCCTGGGGCTGGGTCATGCCACTGCCGTGGCCTGAGCACACCCACACGTGGCTCTGGGGGCTGTAGAGCAGAACCCTTCCCCCATTGTGTCCTGGGTGTGGTCGAGGAGAGAAGCGGGAGACCCAGGCCCTCTGTGATCACAGCCTGGCCCCTCTCTGCTCCCCTCGCAGGAGGACCCACACGTGGCTCTGGGGGCTGTAGAGCAGAACCCTTCCCCCATTGTGTCCTGGGTGTGGTCAAGGAGAGAAGCGGGAGACCCAGGCCCTCTGTGATCACAGCCTGGCCCCTCTCTGCTCCCCTCGCAGGAGGATGGCCTTCACTTGTGCTCAGGGTGCTGCGAACCTGGGCGCAGAACAGGCACAGCTGGCTTTTCCCTCAGGGGTCCCAGTTACGCCCAACACAGCACAGAATCGAGGAGGTGGGGGCAGAGACTCCCGCCCTCCGCATGCCCACGGAGGACACAATTAGTGAAGCGAGTGTGTGATGGAGCCCAGCACTCCTGTATTTTCACAAGCCCTCTGAGGCTGGCTGAGGGTCATTACACCCTTTTGGCAAGTAGAGAAAATAGAGGCCCAGAAAGACCATGTGACTTGTTCCAGAAACAAACAGAACAGGATTTGAACCAAAGCCCAGGTTTTCTGACTCCTTGTCCAGTGCCCCTGACCCTGACCTGCCACATTCCTAATTTCTCATGGATGAAATGGGCTTGCAGGAGCTTTCCATGTGTCCTGGCAGCTGCACTTGCTCCAGGGGTGGTGGGATAGCCTAGCATTTTGCCTGGGAGAGAATGGACACACTTGGGGGAACCCCAAGGGCCGCAGGAGCCTCAAGGGACTTGTACTGGGAAACTATGAACTTGTGGCTGGTTGGACAGGTCTGGAGAGGGGTAACTTCCCACCTAGGAAAGCTGCCACCTCCTCCTCTGAGCCCTTGTGACACTTACTGTGTCCCAGGCCTTTGGCCTTGACCGTGACACCTTCTACTCCTCTCTTCACGACCACTCATCCTGACCCTCAAGTAGGTTATAAGAAGGCGCGCATGTGGTGTGCCTATTTGTATGCACAGGGACATCACCTAGTGGCTCAGTAAAGGTGGTTATCACTGCTGCCACCAACACCAAAGACAATCAATAGCAAGACTAAAGGAGAGAGAGGGGAGCCCAGCCCTTTCCCCTGGACCTGCTCTCCACAGCTCTCCTCTGTCCAGTGTTCTCTGGGTCCCATTATCCACACATGTCCTCTCTTCTCAGACCAGCCTTCATCCTGCTCCTTGCTACACACATGGCTCCTTCTCTTCTCCATGCCCTTCGCTCACAAAGGCCCTCCTGCCTGGGCATGCCCTCCCTGACCTCTCTGACACGTGCTACCAAGCCATCAGGTCCCATCTTCATGGCCCCTCCCGCCCTCCCTGTCTGTATTGTTCTTCGGTGCACAGCCCAGCACAGCGCTGCCGGCGGGGTCCCTGTTCACTTGTTCCTGTGGTCGCCTGACCTTCCAATTGCACCTGAAGCCCAGTGAAGACAGAGCCCATATCTGGTGTGTCTCTGTGTCCCCCTTGCCCCCTGCATAGGGTGGGGCACATGGTAGGTGACTTTGCTGACTGGGAGGAGGAGGAGAGAGGTTTGGCCAAGTTGGAATATTCAGCCCTTCTCCCCCAGAGAGAGGGTGGTGGGAGGGCAGCCCCTGCTGGAGGGCTCAAGTGCCTTTCTCTCCTCCATGGGAGATCAGCAGCAAATGGTTTTCTGGGGGTAGATCCCATGCAATAAGCGTTTTCTCTCCTCCATGGGAGATCAGCAGCAAATGGTTTTCTGGGGGTAGATCCCATGCAATAAGCGTTTTCTCTCCTCCATGGGAGATCAGCAGCAAATGGTTTTCTGGGGGTAGATCCCATGCAATAAGCGTTCCTGTTCAAAGAAACCAGACACCTTCTCCAAAGGCCGGTGTGTTTCCACTAATGGGGCTGTCGGGGCCGCTCCCTCCCTCCCTGCTCTGTCTTATACCAGCTAATGTGTGTGACATGTGCTGCCTGGGGGAATCCATGCAGCACATCAGTTGAGGGGATGGAGAGACATTTTTCTAATCCAAGGAAGAAGAAGCACAATTTTTTTTGCCACTGGAATTCTAAATACAGGGCAGCTTGGATGTGGAAAAAAATAAATGGCAAAATCAGGCTTCCAGTGCCGCGGAAAGACACAAAGCCTCAATGTTGCATTCCAGACACTGACTAATCCCAGATATCCTGCAGGGCCTTCAGGATCTGGGGAAAGCCTGTCATAGTTACAGAAAGAAGGGCCATCACATGCTGGGTACATACCATGAGCCAGGAATGAGCTACACACTAGACGTGTTGGGTCAGGGGTCATGACCTGGGTTTTGCAGAAGGGGAGCTGAGACCCTGAGTTCACACAGCTGTGAGAGGTGGGATTAGAATTTGAACTTGGGGCTTCATTCTGAAGTCCACGCTCATCCCAGGCTCTACCCCGCGCCTTTAAAACTGCATGATGCCACATATGTGTGAGAAAAAGTGGACAGGCACTGTGAGGGAGCCCGTCCCCTAGTGCACCACTCAACGTGAGGTCTTCCACCGGGACTCTGAGGTAATGGGCCTGCCTCCAGAAGCAAGGCTGAGGCTCCCTGAGAGCCTGCCCACTGGCAGGGCTATGGCCCAGCCCTGGACAAGGTGGCGAAACTCCCAGGTGGTCAGAGCTGGGCCATTGCCGGGTGCTGAGAAGCACCCCAGGTGGTCAGAGCTGGGCCATTGCCGGGTGCTGAGAAGCACCCCAGGTGGTCAGAGCTGGGCCATTGCCGGGTGCTGAGAAGCACCCCAGGTGGCCCAGAACCATCGGCGAAACTCCCAGGTGGTCAGAGCTGGGCCATTGCCGGGTGCTGAGAAGCACCCCAGGTGGCCCAGAACCATCATCCTGGGATCCTGCTGGTGTCCTGCGGCCTGTCCTCAGAACAGTGGCAAAGTGGGCATGGTGGTGGAGACCCTGCCCCTCCTTCTGAGGGCTGTACCCAGGCCAGCGCAGTGCCTTCAGGCTATCCACTCACCATGGTGTTCCAGAGACTCACAGCGAGTGTGGTGGGGTCCCAGAGCGGGGGGTCCTCCTGAAAGAGAACCAGATGACAGTGGAGCCCTACACGCCCCAAGGATGCAGTAGGCCTGCCGCCCACTTTGAAGCTCTCCCTGGCATGGAGACGGGGTGGCCCTGATCCCTCAGGCCCTCTGCCCATCAATAACAGTGGGCATTTATAGGACCGCTGTTTGGCATCAGGACTCAGAGGTCAGGGCCTGCAGGAGCAGGTCAGACGTCTGGCTGCTCCATGTTGTGGGGTTCTCCACACCCCAACTGGACAATGGGAGGCATGGATGGCAGGGAAGTGTGTAGTCTGAGCAGGAGGGTGAAGGAAAGAGACAGGAAGCTAATATTCCTCCTCCTCCTCTTAAGCCATTACTTTAAATGTCTTTATGTCCTGGAGGTGATGCAATGATTTCAACAGGCAGGAGCCTGGAGGGAGAAACTGTTTCCAGACACAGCACTGAAGCCTCAGAGGCTACAGAAACCTTGGTCAGCATGTGTGGACCCACTCACAGTGGTACATGATCTGGGTGGCCCTGTGCCCAGTGACTGGGGGAGGGACAACTCAAACTACCCTCCCTGGCACAGAGAAGCAAACAGAGGGAGGAGCCAGACTTGGTGCCCCTGGAAATTCTATCCTGAATAATCCCAATGGCCAAGAGGTCCCGAGTGCTTCTCAAGCACCAGGTGCTGCCCTCAGTCCTTCCCAGGCATTAACTCGTGATCCTGACAACCACACTGGAGGGAGGGGATATTAATAACAGTCCTGATTTTACAGATGAGGAACCAAGGCACAGAGAGTTCAAACACCTTGCCCAAGGTCACACAGCAGCCCAGCGCTGCCATGCTCTTCACCTTGGGGTTGCCCCACCTCTAAGAACCTGCCTCATGGGGGCCGTCCATCCCAGTGGGGAAAGTGCATAAGAACGCCTAAGAGAATATTGCAGCATTTCCCCCAAGACTACGTGTCCTGGGTTCAGGAAAGCTGAACTTGGCCAGGGCTTCTGTGGGGGCAAGAGTGGGCGAGGGGGATGGGAGCAGATGTGAGGTCAGGCCTCCCCCCCCTGCCCGCACATCCCTGCTGCCTCGCTCATGCTCACGGAGGGTGGCGACTGGGCGCTCTTGAAGAACAAAGACTGGAAAACCACCGCGAAGGACTCCCACCTGTTGTACTTGCTGGAGGCCAGGAGGTGTTCCCAGGTGTCCTGAGGAGAGGGGAGAGCTGCAGGGCCAGGAGCAGGTGCAGGGCAGAGCCTGCCCAGCGCCCCAAACGGGGTTCTCAGCAGCCCCTGGTCACAGTCACCTCCACGCATTGTTCTCAACTAGATGCTATCTAGAAGCTCTCCTGTGTCCCATGCTTCAGGGCTCTTTGCTGAACTAAGCTGAGTTTTCATTTTCCTCTGAAGCCCAGCATCAGGTGATACCAGACAGACCTGAAGTATATTCTCTGGAAGCTCAAGAAGCATAAGCTAGCCGTAGTGGATTGAATTGTTCCCCCCAAACTCCCTGAAGTTTGCATTGTGTCCCCCATGTTTTATATATTAGAAACAGCCCCACTGTGACTGTTAAGAGGGTGGGAAATCCTATTATGGTAATTGAAAGGTGGGGCCTTGAAGAAGAGATTGAATTGTAGGGCCATGCAGTAGTGAATGGATTAAAAACAGTGGTGAGGGGCGTGGTTCTGAGGGCTTTAAAAGAAGAGAGTCTCTCTCTCTCACTCTCTCTGTCTCTCTCTGCTTCCGCCATCGCACAATGTGAGACCCCTGGGTCACTGTCGCCACCACCAGATGGACTTTGGACTTGGCTACATTTTTTTCTATTCAATTTCCAGAAGTAACACTTCTTGGCTATCGATGTTTGGCCAAACCTGTTTTTTTTGACGGCTACATTTTTTTCTATTCAATTTCCAGAAGTAACACTTCTTGGCTATCGATGTTTGGCCAAACCTGTTTTTTTTGACGGCTACATTTTTTTCTATTCAATTTCCAGAAGTAACACTTCTTGGCTATCGATGTTTGGCCAAACCTGTTTTTTTTGACGGCTACATTTTTTTCTATTCAATTTCCAGAAGTAACACTTCTTGGCTATCGATGTTTGGCCAAACCTGTTTTTTTTGACGGCTACATTTTTTTCTATTCAATTTCCAGAAGTAACACTTCTTGGCTATCGATGTTTGGCCAAACCTGTTTTTTTTGACGGCTACATTTTTTTCTATTCAATTTCCAGAAGTAACACTTCTTGGCTATCGATGTTTGGCCAAACCTGTTTTTTTTGACGGCTACATTTTTTTCTATTCAATTTCCAGAAGTAACACTTCTTGGCTATCGATGTTTGGCCAAACCTGTTTTTTTTGACGGCTACATTTTTTTCTATTCAATTTCCAGAAGTAACACTTCTTGGCTATCGATGTTTGGCCAAACCTGTTTTTTTTGACGGCTACATTTTTTTCTATTCAATTTCCAGAAGTAACACTTCTTGGCTATCGATGTTTGGCCAAACCTGTTTTTTTTGACGGCTACATTTTTTTCTATTCAATTTCCAGAAGTAACACTTCTTGGCTATCGATGTTTGGCCAAACCTGTTTTTTTTGACGGCTACATTTTTTTCTATTCAATTTCCAGAAGTAACACTTCTTGGCTATCGATGTTTGGCCAAACCTGTTTTTTTTGACGGCTACATTTTTTTCTATTCAATTTCCAGAAGTAACACTTCTTGGCTATCGATGTTTGGCCAAACCTGTTTTTTTTGACGGCTACATTTTTTTCTATTCAATTTCCAGAAGTAACACTTCTTGGCTATCGATGTTTGGCCAAACCTGTTTTTTTTGACTCACATCATTCTGGTGGGGGTAGGACATCCGCCAGACCAAATATATTATCCTTTGCCTCAGTCCCCACAACAGTACTTGGTGGAGGACCTCCCTTGTCCCAACTCTGGCCCTCAAAGGCGTGTGAGCTGCACTCGCTGCCCGGCCCCCCGCCCCCCCACAGGGCGAGACCATGGGCAAAGGCTGGATCTAGACCCCAGTTCCCACACGCAAGTGTAGAATTCCCAGGGTACCCTAGTGTTTTTCTTGTTTGTTTGTTTGTTTGCCCATTCTCTGACTTCCTCAACCCATCACTCACCAGCAAAAAACCCAGACACCTCACCCAGGTAAGAAGTTCCATGTCAGGAAAGGGCAAACTCAAGGGAAGAGAAAGGTAAGAAATGCCTGGGGCAATGGCTAGTGGAATCGCTTTCAAATGAAGAGAATCAGGTCTGAAGGGGGAACACAGTTAACCCTGGATCTAAGGCCTCAGACGAGCCTTGGCACTTCCACATGGTACTATATTATCAGGGAGTGAGACAAGGGTTCCCAGAGAAAGAGTATAAGTGGCCCCTGTCATCTGAGTGTTTAAACACATCTACCCACCCAAGACACACACCCCTCCCCTTCCTTACAGGTAATGAAAATAAACAAATGAGAGCACCTCAAAAATCAACTCTGGTTTGCCTTTCCAATGTAAAAAATAAATAAATAAATATAATTTACAACAAGGTAGATTCCTAAGCTGCCTGCAAACTGGCTGTCCCCCAAGGCGACTTGGCTCAGACAGGAAGACGCGGAAGGCCAGGAGCTGTTCTGTTTCCTGGGGTGACAGAGGCAGTGACTCTCAAGACAGCTGCCAATCACCCACGCTGGGATTGTACAGAGGACAGCCCACTGCCTGCAGCATGAGAGGAAATGCAATGTCCCTGTCCCTCCACTGTCTGTCCCTGCTTTGGTGCAAGGTTGGCCTCTGGAGGCCAGTTCAGCTGAGTCTGTTGCAATAACCAGCAATAAGGGCTTCTATCCATTTTCTTCAAAGTGAGTCTCTCCCCAGCACAACATCGCACATCACACTTTCCCTTCTGGAGAGCCTTGGGAACTGTCTAGAAGCGTCCTCACTGCCATCTGTATCACATTTGGGACATTCATCTTCCCTAGGGAGGCTCAGGTAGGTCCTGCTTTCTTCCCCACCCCTGAGTGTGAATCCTGCGTTAGAGACCCTTTAGCCAAAGTGCTTGTTCTCGGCAGCAGAGGGCTTGGGGCCCATAAGTCACTCCAAGTGCTGGATGGCTGTCCCTGTTTCTTAGTGGAAGATGCTATGCTCCCATAAAATGTCCCCTTTCTATAAATCACACATAATAAACTCCTCCATAAGCCCAAAGTCAGGAAAAAGCTTATTTCTCCAAATGAACTTGTACATTTCCATTTACATCTTTTGCTCCCAGATTCAGAAGAATGTCTGTTATCAAACATGTGCCTGAGACCAGGCTTAACTTTTTCTAATAAATTATTTCCTTGGCATTTATTCCAAGGAGTAGGATTGTTATTATAGGTTTCTTGAATCCTGCTGCTAGTGTACCCTCCAAAATGCCGACACCTGCTTCTAAAGGCATTTGCAATGAATAAATGTGTATATTTCCTGGCTGTGTCATTGGCTTTGGGTTTTTTCCTTCATTTTTGTCTCTTCTTCTGATTTTTTTTTTATCTTACTCATTAATGAAACTAGATTAGTTATTTAACTAGAGAGCAGTAAACACGTATAAAGACCCTAAATACATCCCCATGTCACTGCTATGAGCCAGGTTACCATTTCCTTCTGAAGCACCTGTCTTAGAATAGCTAAGTAGAGGGATTGTCACTGCCTAAAGGCTAGTTCCTGATTTTACTCTTATGGCTTTGGTCTTAAGAGACTCCTAAAGAACCAAGGGGACACAAGCCCTTGTCTATTCCTCCCTAAGGAAGCCCGAGGGTCTCGTCAGGGGAAGAGAATTTCAGGTTTAGGGCTGGACAGTAGTGTAACATTTCTTCTTAATGGTAAAACACCTTTTTCCCCTGTGAACTTTCAGGAAGCCCTCCACATGACACAGGAAAGGCAGAGATGCTGCCTTTGTCCTCAAAGGCACCTCGGGTGACCCCTGGCACTCTGCAAAGCACATGTTGACAACCGCTGAGGGAGAGATCATACCTAGGAGGCACTCTGAGGAATATAAAATACCATGAAAGAACTTCTCAAATGGGGATGTTGAGCTTCACCACAGGACTAGGTTGAGAGGGAGCTGTGGCCAGAGGCGCTACCAGGGAGACCAGGAGGTAAGCAGTGGGTCTTGGCTGCAGAAGTGTGAAGGGAAGAGCCAGCAGTCCAGGCCAAGGAGGCCCAAGAGCCAGCCCTGACAGCCGCCAGGTCCTCTGGGGGAAATAGAAGGTGGGATTTATTCTAGGCTCTAAAGCCTCAGTGGCCCTCATGTGAAAGGAAAATCAAGATGCAGGAAAAAATGCAACAAAGAGGGAATTTGAGTGGGTGCTAGCAAGCAGCGATACAATGAGCAACATTTATGGACAGCAAGTCACTGGCTTACAGCTGTTTAGAAACTAGGAGCGATTACTCTTGTCACATGTTTGCAAGCAATTAAAAGTGTGATGTTCTAAGTGAACATAAACTCAATTCTCGTGTGTAAACATGACTAGATCCTGAGGGAATTTCACACATTGACCAAAATCATTAAGTTTGATAACAAGGGTTGCAGAGGTTGTAGGGAGTAGGTGCTCGCACACACTGATGGGAACACAAACGAGGGCAATTCGGCAGATCCTACTAAACCTTAAAACGCACCTATCTGAGGACTGGCTGTTCCATATTTAAGAACCTACTCTAGGCACAAGCTGTTTTGACCATGACACACAGCAAGAGATAAGTTTCCCATCATAACCAGAACACATAGCCATATAGAAAGTAAGCAAAAATCTCATGAACCAACACTTACCTCACTACCTGCAATGAACTCACACATTTCATAGTTTATTCTATTCTATTTCCATTTTTTAAAGTGGTTACGATCCTTTAAAGTGATTTTTGACCCACTAATGTACTTCAATCCACAATTTGAAAAACTCTGTATCTAGAAAAGCGCTTACACATGTTCAAGTAAATGAGCAATATTGTTACTGTAGCATTGTCTATAATGGTGAAAAACTAGAGACACCTAAATGGTAATCAGTAGGGGAATAGAGAAATAAAATGTAGTAAGTTTACACAACAGAATACTTAAGTAGCAGAAATAAACTCAATTCTTATGTATCAACATGACTAGATCTCAAAAGTACTTAGTGAAAAAAAATTTTCCATAGTACATACGATATAATATTACTTATATTACATCTCTCTCATACACACACATA
>NW_007738477.1:19680-23008 GCF_000696425.1 Galeopterus variegatus | reverse complement strand
ACACCTAAATGGTAATCAGTAGGGGAATAGAGAAATAAAATGTAGTAAGTTTACACAACAGAATACTTAAGTAGCAGAAATAAACTCAATTCGTATGTATCAACATGACTAGATCTCAAAAGTACTTAGTGAAAAAAATTTTTCCATAGTACATACGATATAATATTACTTATATTACATCTCTCTCATACACACACATATGAAAAATAATGCTAGGATTAATAGATGTGTAAGAGGCTTGGACAGAAAATGAGGAAGAAGATTTGGGTGGTAGCCTAAGGGTATTTTGGCTTTAACTGCAGTGTTTAAGTTTTAAAAAGGAAACGCATTTGTATATTACTTGTGCGACTAAAAATTAACAGAAGTGAATAATGCATAAATGAATACATGCACACAGGAATGCATCACATATTCAAGAGTGCTTGAAGGCATAAATACATGGAAGAATGAAAGAATTCATGTAGGAATGCTTGAATGCAAGATAGAGGTATGGAGGGAATCATGAACGAGTGTAAACGTCCAAGAATGCACTCATACATTAAAAAAAAATCAAACAAATGCTAGCTTGGACAAACTCATCGCAAATACAGTAGCATGTGTCTGCATGTAAGAGAGTGAATTTGTACATCAGTTTGATAACTTACAGATGAGTGGGCATACAGAGGAATGCAGCGATGCCGAACACTGCTTGTTGGAACACTTCGATGCATGAATGCCTAAATTCATGATTAATGTTAGTCGGCATAGTGATTGAAAAGAGGTGAGGGCAGAGAATAAAGAGGGCATGAAAATTTCACTTGGTATTGGAGAAAACCAAGAGTGAACTGGACTAATGAGCCTTCAATATCTATATGCTACAAACCCAAGGGATCTGCAGGAACATTGGTCAACAAGAGCTGGTCAGGGAAGGCGGATTTCCATCAGCATTCTCCCAGCAGCATCACTAGAGGAAGGGGAGTTTTGGTGGTGGGCCCGGGATTAGTGGGAGACTGGGGTACTTGGAGGAAGGCAAGAATATATGCTGTAGGCACAGAAAAGAGGAGGCCAGTACCTCAAGAAACATCACAAGGAACGGTCCACGGCACAGGCATGGGTGATGGCTATGAACGCACAACATTATGAATGTATTTAATGCCACTGAACTATACACTTAAAAATGCTGAAGATAGTCTATGTTTTGTGTATTTTACCACAATAGAAAAATTGAAGGAGATGGATATGCTAATTATCCTGATTTGATCATTACACATCGTATCCATGAATGAAAGTATCAACCACATGGTACCCCATAAATTTATGCAATTATTATATGTCGATTAAAAATGAGAAAATAAAAAAATGGAAGAAAAAAGCACAAGACAACTGTCCATGGATGTGTTGCCTTGAGCATCCACCTACCCGTCCATCTCTCCATCCATCTCATCCATCCATCCATCTACCCTAATTCTGAAATAGGTGAAATCAGCCCCAGCCTGACAGGTGGAGATCAGGCAGGTTTAGTTCACTCTCCCCCACCCGGCCCCTCAGCCTGTGGTTTACCTGTTGATCAGAGGGACACAGGTAACACTGGCTTTCGTTACGGAAGAAAACATTGATGAGCTTCCAGTCATGTTGAAAGTTAAGTTGCTGAAGAGGGCAGCAGCATGAAAAAAAGATAGTGTGGTAAGACCTGCACCAAGACTTTCTTTTTATGTCTTTTAATTTTATACACCCACCCCCTTAAAATTATATTTATGGATTTTTTTTTTCCAAAAGAAGTATATGGTGGGAGTCTAAAGTGGTATAACTGCTCTAGAAGGCAGTTTGGAAAAATACATCAAAACCTTTATTTTTTTTTTTTTAAGAAAAAGGGCATACTTTTGATCCAATAATTCCTTTTCCCAAAATGTATTTTAAAGAAACAAGAATACATGCAGGATATATATACAATGATGCCTTGCCCATAAAAATGAAAAACTGGAAAAATATAAAAGCCTAAAGTAGGGGATCGCTGTGTAAATTGTGGAGCACTCATAAGATGAAACACTATGAAGCTATTAAAACGTTGCTGAAAAATGTAATTATTTTATCATAGGAAATAATATATTGAGAACAGCAGGTTATAGAGAGTATCCACCTCCTATAGCATCACTGTTTTATAAAATATATGTAGATCCACGTGCTTAGAAAAAATATGGAAGGGAGTATATACAAAGTTATTAACAATAACTATCTTTGGGTATTAGGTTTATGGATGGTTTTAATATTCTTTTTGTTTATCTGTGCTTTCTGATTTTTCTGTAATAAACATGTGTTCCTTGTGTAACGGAAACCAGCTTTTGTTTTGTTTTATAAGAGGCAGCATGGTGTAGTTGAGGAACATTGGACTGTGAATTAGGCACTTTTGATTTTAGCCCTAACTAGTTTGGTAAACTTGGACAGGTCACGTGACTTCTTGGAACTTCAGTTTCCTTATCTGTAAAATTACATGTTGATTCAGAACTTCCCAGCTATTTTGCAGAATAATCATATTATTATTATTCCAGAAAGCCTGGAATTCTGTTGGGTGGAAACCAGCTGTTGATGGCATAGATCCTGCAATGGTCACTGTTTATGTATGACTTGGAATGACCTCCACTTTAATTCCTGAACTCTTTAACGTACGCATAGCTGGCTGAGACAGCAGCTTCCCTTGGTTCCAGCAGTCCAGGCTTAGTGCTTGGTTAAAGCCAGCTTGGTAGCAAGGCGTACCTTGATTTGATGCTTGCACATAAGGAGAGCACAAAAAATCAGAAGATGCTTAGAACACTTATAAGAGTTACTGAACGAAGAGTATGTGGACCGTGAGGAAAGTGGGTAACAAGACATCCAGCATGTATGTTACAGAGGCCTCCAAACTAAGAATTAAAATCACTATGGTAATTATTAATAACAGCAATCACTGCTACAGTGACAATGACAGCTACAGACGTTTACTGAGCATTGACTCTGTGCCAGGCACATGCAGTACCTCATTTGATCCTTTCTAAACCTTATGCTGCAGGCTCTTTTATTATTCCCATTTCATGAATAGGAAAACTGAGGCTTAGGGAGATTAAGAGCCTTACCCAATATCACACAGCTAATAGGGAGAAAATTCAGGACTCAAACTCGAACCATTTTCATTCTGGAACCTAAGCGCTCACCCAGCTCCCTACATGAGAAGTTGCTTTCGGTCTATCTGCTGACTTTCAAGAGGCCCACAATTCTGAACATCGGAATTGGTCTTTTTAAAAAATAACCTCCAAAGAATCACCATTGAGAGGACATGTGAGCCTAGGCCGCACTAGTTGCTGAATTCATGGTAAGA
>NW_007738477.1:18383-19115 GCF_000696425.1 Galeopterus variegatus | reverse complement strand
ACTGCTACAGTGACAATGACAGCTACAGACGTTTACTGAGCATTGACTCTGTGCCAGGCACGTGCAGTACCTCATTTGATCCTTTCTAAACCTTATGCTGCAGGCTCTTTTATTATTCCCATTTCATGAATAGGAAAACTGAGGCCTAGGGAGATTAAGAGCCTTACCCAATATCACACAGCTAATAGGGAGAAAATTCAGGACTCAAACTCGAACCATTTTCATTCTGGAACCTAAGCGCTCACCCAGCTCCCTACATGAGAAGTTGCTTTCAGTCTATCTGCTGACTTTCACCAGGCCCACAATTCTGAACATCGGAATTGGTCTTTTTAAAAAATAACCTCCAAGGAATCACCATTGAGAGGACATGTGAGCCTAGGCCGCACTAGTTGCTGAATTCATGGTAAGACGGCACCAGGGCCGTTGTAACTTTGATTGCCTCACAGCAAACACGAACAGCCCAACCACACCCAAGTTAGATGGATTCGTACCGGGTTCTCTTTCATGCTTCTCACCAGTTCTTGAGCCTGAGTCAACAAGTCTCTGTGCAGAGGGATGGAAGCAGAAAGAAAAATCAGTTAAATATTATTTTTTGTTGAGAGCTGGGAGCTTGTCCCTCGCCCCAGCCCCAGTGCTGGTATCTCAGCCTGAGGCCACGCTGGATCACTCTGGCTTCTGAAGGGCAGACATTGACCTGATTTTTAAGATTAGGCCCATCAGGCAGACTGAAAT
>NW_007738477.1:16255-17899 GCF_000696425.1 Galeopterus variegatus | reverse complement strand
AAGCAAGCTGCCCAAGGCCTCGCAGCTAACTGGGGTTGCAGGGATTGAATTGAACCGGAGTTCTGGGACTCCAGAGCTCTTTGCTGTCATGCGCTACTGCCTCAGCAGGGAAAGTGAGGCCTTCCAGTCCCCCTCCATCCTCCTGAGAGTGACAGCAGGGCGGGAAAGCTCCAGGGAATGCACAGAGAACATGTCCCAGAGCTGACAGCCAGAGGACCGCTAAAAATAGTGCTGTCAGGAGCAGTTAAGTTGTGTCTTGCTACCGGGAGAGGAGAGGGCAGAGCAGAGAGGGTGTCAAGGGAGGAGATGCCTCCACCCCCTGCTCAGTCCCCCTTTCTTTTTGCCCCCACCCAGAAGTGCCTGGGGCTTTATGGGAGCGGGATCCGAAGGCGGCTTTAAAGGGGCTCTCTGTGAAGAGAGATGACATGGAGCAGGCAGCAGGCAGGGTTGGGCTGAGGAGTTGGCTAGAAGTCAGGCTTTGTGGTCTTGGGCAGCTGCCTAACTCATGTGTGACTCGGTTCCCCCATCCTTAACCCAAACTAATAAGCTTCATTTTCTAACCCCTGACCAGCTTCCGAAGGAGCCCATTCCTACCTGTCATGGGGAATGCTTTCTCTCTCACGTGAGGATAGTCTCTAAGGACTGATGACAAAACACAAATATCTGGTGACAGGTCTTTGAACGAGAATTGCCTCCCAAATTCAAGGTATTTGTACTGTGTTGCTTCTTTGTGACCAAACATGACCTTAGATCTTTTCACATAAATTTGCCAGTCACTTTGTTTTAATGGGTACCTGGTCTGTCTTCACTGCCCCTCTCTGGGTTCCCTGGAGGCAGTAGGGTCAGAACAAAGGGCACAACCTGTGGGACTGGACCACCTGGGTTCACAGGGTCTCTGCCACTTTCTGACCATGCAGCCTTGGGAAAGTCCATTTACCTGCCTGACGCTCAGTTTTCCCATCTGCAAAATAGCCACGGTGGGCAAGGACATGGCTTGACCTGGAGAGCTGTCAGGTCCCAGAGAGCTCCAAAGTTCTGGGACAGGACAGGCGGGCTGATCCCGGGCCAGCCCCATCACACACTGCACAGGCCCGGATATCCCGAGAGCTTTCTCCTGGGAAGACCAGTTGCTCTGCCTGCTGGCTCGACCCCCAGCTGAGCTTCCAGGCGTGCTTTACCACTCCTCCCTTCTCTCCCCTGAAGGTATGTTGAGTCATGAGCTGCAGGATAGTCCCACCTCTGAGGGCCTCACTGCCCACCTCCTGCTGCACATCCAGGGATTCCTGTCCATTGCTTAGAAAGGGGCAGTCAGACTTGGTACAGGGGGGTGAGGAAGAAAATCTGAGACAAATTGAGAAATCAGGCAAAGCAGCAGCCGCATTTGTGGCTCCAGGGCATGAACTACATCCCATCTTCCCAGACACCCCCAAATATATCGCTTCATTTCCTTTTTTCTATCATTTATGGGCAAACAGGTATTTCATGAAACACTGTCATACATGTAGTTGTTAAGTGTGCTCACGTGTTAGAGATTTCTGAAAATGGTACACTTTTTACAAAGATGTTTCTTAGAATTTTATAAACATTACTTCATAAAACACTGTCATACATGTAGTTAAATGTTTGTGCTCACATGGTCAAAAA
>NW_007738477.1:12458-15427 GCF_000696425.1 Galeopterus variegatus | reverse complement strand
GTAATGCCTAAAATAAGGGTTTAAATATACTTGTTAAAAAGAAAAAATAAATAAATAAAGATAAACAGGGCCAAACCTGGGTACAGCTGTGACAGCCACCAAGTCAGTAATGGGCCTCCCCTTCTGGAACCCTTTAACTCTTTCCAAGGGGAACCTCCTATGCTTTGGCCACCAGTATCCCCTGGCCTGTCAACCAGATCCTGGAGGTCTGTATATCAGGCCTCAACCTTCCCTGATGGATCATGAGTTCTGAAGGCTGATCCTATTCATCTCTGTCCTTCCAGGACAGGCCCTTTGTGCAAATTCACTGGCTCAGTTGACAGGGCACTAGCTGCCTCACTCGTCAGCTCAGCAGAGCGTTTGCAACATGGGCTAAGTCTTCTCGCTCTAGTTACGGAGAGAAATGCGGTTTCCCCTGTTCTTGATTTATAAGCACCAAGCATAAGAGGCTCTAACATCCCACTAGGCTAACTCACCTGGCATTCAGGGATGTATGGGTTTCAGGATGACTTAATAGAGTCATAAGGGACCTCTGATACTAAATGAAAAAATCAGTTGCAGATAGTATATTTGTAAGCACATTCGTATGTAAAACAGCCAAAATGTTAACAATTATTATCTCTGAATAGTGGGATCACAGTTGGCTTTTTTTCCTTCATTTTACTTTCCTGAGCCCAACTGATGTGTTTATTTTATAAGTGGGAGATATTATACAATGAAATAGGCTGAAAATTAGACCTGGGTTCTCTCCTTGGGCAAAGAGCCATGGACGTTTTCCCCAAATGAAGCCCTGGGGTCCCAGGGAAGCAAGAGGCTCAGGACTCTGGCCCAGCCTCCCCAGTCCAGCTGGTCCCTAACCCCTCTCCTATGTCCCTGAATCTTAACCTAATGCCTACTGGGTATGTGACTTTTTGTAGCCTGGCTCCCTTATCTGTCCTTTCTCCTTGGCTCCAGTGATAGCATAGCCAACAGAATACATTCTTGTTACTAACAAAGATGCTGCTTTGTCCCAAGGGATGGGGACGATCTGGAATGCAGCCATAAAAGCCAGAACTCACCTGTCATCACTCCCATGCACACCTGCTGTGGCCTTTTCTCAGTCCTGCAAGTAGAAGCCAGCATGCAAGTGTCAGACTGCATTTGTCACCTGCTGACTGCCCTTGCCCTGGGCTGCTGTGGTCTATTTCACAACAAGCTTTGGCTCAGCCTTGCTCTGATTCTGGGACTATCTTTCCTGGAGTCAGAGGTACACATCAAATGGCAACCAAGTAGCTAAAATGAGGAGCTGTTTAGCTCCCTCTAGACCCTCCTCCCTGTCCCTCTTCTCTAGTCTGGCCCAAAGCTGGAAGGGGATGCTGATCCTGGCCCAGAGGCCCAAGAGCAGAGCAAGGAGGCCTGGTGATGAGAAGCAAGAATCTTATCTTTGGGACTTTCCTACTTTCCCTCCTTCATTCATCTGGAGGAGTCAAGTAGATTCCCCAGCCACTGGGAGAGTTGGCCGGGTCCCTGCTCGGCCACCTGCTCCCAGGATAGCCTGGAGCAAGGCACCTAACCTCTCTGGCAGTTGGTTTTTCCCCATCAGTAAAGCACAGACACTAGGTCAGAGTGTCTCTGAGGTTCCTTTCTGCTTTCCCNAGCGCCGCCGCGCTTCCCAAGCAGCGCACTTATCCAGTGCGCCACCGGGCCGGCCCCGAATAAATATTTTTTGAATGAACAAAATAAGTTTCTGATTTTCCCCTAGGTAAAATTCTGCACAACACAGGACGATCTGTGGGAGAAGTTCTCTAAGTTAGGGCTGGAGGTGAGACCATGGTAACCCCCTCAGGAATTATGTCCCTTGAAAGCTCCTAAGGATGTTTGGAATTGTGCCTGGGACATAGAAGGCTCTCAGCAAATGGTAGCTATTGTTAGTAGTACTATTTTCACAGTTTCTGACTCGAATTCTCTCTCCTGAAATTCCTAAAAGACAGCCTCCCCAGGTGTGGTGGTAACACCCGACAGCTCTACCCACATCGGCTGCACCAGCCTGCTGCAGCTTCACCTTAAAGAGCCCATTGATCCTAATCACCCAGCTCAAATGGTAGCCAGTCGGTAGAACTGGGTCACATCTCCACAGCTCTCCAGGTAGGGCAGGCTGCCCAGGAAATTCCTCTAACTGGGGACACAGTCCTTTGCTCCTCAATAAGAGGCTCTTTGAAAGGTAAATCTTCCAGGGAGAGGTGACAAATTAAATAAAAATTACACTAAGATGCAAGTCAGGGATTATAAACAATGATGCCAGACAAGTTGGGTAATAGGGGAAGCAGGTCCCCCAGACTGTGGCAAGCTAGACAGCCTGTGCCCAACCAAAGGGGCACAGCCCATCAGCTTAGCTGATGGTTGCCAGAGGGAATGTGGGCCCACGACTGCCAGATTGTCTCACTTTTCAAGAGAAGCTGGGAATGCAAACATCCATTTGAAATCTCTGATTTCAGTGTTGGCAGCTGATTCAATTAAAGACACAGTGTGACTTCAGACCACTGATTTGCTTCTTCTGATAGATAATTCATTGATAACAGATCTTTTCCCCCAACAAGCTTGATAAGAATGGGTTGTAAGGGAGGGGACAAGAAGAAGAGGAATGAGGCTGGGGTGGGGCTGGGAGTGGGGGAGATCTCAGTGGGAAGTGACAGAAAGGGAAGGCTGGGCAGACCCAGCAAGCGGCTGCTTCTCCATGTCACCTGCTGCCAGCATTTTCCTCTCCACACTCCTCATTCGCTGGATGTTGCCTGCTGACAGGGACTACCATGCTGCTGGGGGCACAAAGCTAAGTGAGACACAGGCTCTACCCTCAAGGAACTTGAGATAGTGGACTGTAACCTCCCTGGCATGGAAAATGTCTATGACACTTAGTTAAGTAAAAAAACCAAGTCGCAGATAGAATATTGCAGTGTGACCCTATTAGGTCTTAAGTATCCCCTACATCAGAC
>NW_007738477.1:10051-11587 GCF_000696425.1 Galeopterus variegatus | reverse complement strand
GCTGGGGGCACAAAGCTAAGTGAGACACAGGCTCTACCCTCAAGGAACTTGAGATAGTGGACTGTAACCTCCCTGGCATGGAAAATGTCTATGACACTTAGTTAAGTAAAAAAACCAAGTCGCAGATAGAATATTGCAGTGTGACCCTATTAGGTCTCAAGTATCCCCTACATCTCACTGTACACTGGAGGGTGAGACCGTGTGTGTGTATGTGGAGGCAAAAGAATGAGAGATGTGAATGGGGTCTTCTAATTCTCACACTGTACACATCTGTTTTGTCTGATTTCTTTCTTATATCGAACATGTGTCACAAGTGTTATTTGAAAACAACTTTTTTTTTTCCTTTTTGTCTTTTTTACTGACCGGTAACGGGATCGCAACCCTCAGTGTTGCACCCGCACCGCACTCAGCCAGTGAGCGGAACCGGTCTCCACATGGGATCCGAACCCTCGGCGGGAGCGCCACCGCGCTCACAAGCAGCGCACTCTCCAGCGCGCCACCGGGCCAGCCCGAAAACAACTTTTATGAACATTTACATATCTGAGTTTTAAATTTCTATGAGGAAAAAGGGGACTATAGCAATTAGAAACGTGCTGGCTCTAGTCCCCAAAAAGTGATTGTGCCTTGGTTACAGAAAGCTGCAGGAACTCCAAACAAAAGCATCAACATTGTAAAAATTCACTGTCTTCCATTACTTTTTCCTGGCTTATTTTGTAACACACAAACCCAGCTAAGTTCATAATGGCCACATCTCAGGGAGGACAGAGGACAGAGGCCTGCAAGGATTCGTGCCTTCAGGTTTTATCTTGAAGGTTGAGGTGCCTGTTGGGGTGCTGATGGTGCTTTTGGGGCTGGGAGACCATCCTGTGCTGAGCTGTGCTGAGCTGTACACTGTCGCTGCCGTGGCCTCGGGCTCCCACGAGAAGGGGGATTTGAGTGACAGCAGGAGCCCAGGCCTGAATGATTCATGAGCGGGAGAGCTCTTTCTTTCAGAGATGAGACAACGGGTAGAAGTCACTGATGGGTTCAACTTTAGAAACCTGACTTCGGGTGGAGATTTCCCTGCCCCAGGTGGAAGAATCCAGGAGGCCTCGAGCGAGTGCATCCCACACCCCGGGCTCCGGAAGGTCGATATCAGGATGCGTAGATGCACTGGTGCAGTGAAGTCAACCCGCTACCCAGGACACGAAACCTCTTTTCTCACTGAGTTCCATCTCCCCTTTCACATCTTTCCAGGGGTAAACGTTGCCCCCCAACAACACATGCACATAGTCACGCATGCAATTTCTAAAACCACCAGCACAGACAGAAGACAACAGGATGGGGAGCTCTGCCTGCCAGATTTCGCTGGGCCCATGGTCATCTCTTACTGTTAAGTCTCTACCTCTACACGCGATCACCTCCTCACCCTTCTTCCCACTACACCCACCTCCCTGCTCATACTGCTCACAATTGCAGTCAACGAGTAGGTAAGTTTCTGGGTCTAGGCAACTCCACCCAGTGTGCAAGCAGAAGTGGCATTTATAAACATGGCAG
>NW_007738477.1:4765-9420 GCF_000696425.1 Galeopterus variegatus | reverse complement strand
TTCTGGGTCTAGGCAACTCCACCCAGTGTGCAAGCAGAAGTGGCATTTATAAACATGGCAGAGCCAGCACTACCTGGGCCGAGAGTCCCAGATGAGTTCCAGAGAGGTGGAAGTTGGTTATGGAAGGAGAGGAGAAGAGGGGGAGGCCCGGGGTCTCTGGGGCTTCAGCTTGGCTGGCACTGTGCATGGGGTCATGGGTTGGGGCTTGCAGCTTCGTAACAGGCCAGACCCAGAGGAGCGGCTGCAGCAGGGTCGGGGAAGGGTGCTGAGAAGAGGGTGTGGGAGAGAGTAGAATGTCTTGGTTCAGGTGTGGGAGGTGCAGTAGGGCTCGGGGGCAGAGCGGAGATCTGGTAAGAAACTGTTCTGTTTGGCTAGGGTTGCTGGGACTTCAGGGACAGCGAGGAGTGGGGCAGGTGGGATTTGGAAACCAAGGGCTGACTGGTGAGATGCTGACTTTCTGCTCTGTTCTCTGACTTCTCTCCAGATTCCTCCTTCTTTGTTCATCCCTTTCTTCCCTCTATTTTCATCTTTTTCTTTTTATTGCTTTCTTTTTCCCTTACCTGATCATATAAAATATACTACTTAAAATTTATTAACAAGCATGTGAAGAGAGGCATTTATTTGATAAAAAAAAAAAAAATAGACTCAGACCTCCTGGATTTTAGGATTTCTCCAATTCATAAATGTTCTCTTTCTAAATAAAGTATTCGGCCTAGGAACTTGTTCAGAGGATCACCAGTACCAAACCCCGTCTCCAGTACCACGACCCCAAGCTATTTTAAATACTCACAGTTTGCAGATTGCCAATGGCTGCCACAACTTTAACATCAGAAGGCCTCAGTGAGTTAACTGTGAAGACAAGAACCCACGTAGGAAGGTCAGATCTACATTCCCTACAATGTAGGCCAAAGATGCCATATGGCTTGGGGGGCAAACCTTTATCCCCAAGACCTTGGGTAGCTGCTGAGGTCGAGTCTGTTAGTCGTGGGAGTGGAAATCTGAAGACCACGCAGTCACTGGGAGCCCTTGTAATCCTGCTAGAAAGAGGCTCACTCCCCTGTGGAGGTCACGCTGTGAACTGGACGTGGGCTGTCCAAACAGATGTCGCATGGAAGGTCTCTCAGCGCCCTCCTGTCCCCACTTACCTGGCTCTATTTCTGCCTCTCACTTCCCTCTATCCCACAGCTCTGCATTTATGAGCCACCATCAATAAGTAAGAGGGCAGCAAATCAAAATTAAAACCATCTGGGGACCAAAAGAACAACTTTAGCTGAAAGACTGTCAGAATATAGCACTCAAAGCCTGCGAACACATATAAACATCAGATGCAAGCTGTATGCAAATGATGCACATGGAAGGCTCCTTGACCCGCTCAGGTCACCAACATTTTTAGAAATTAAATCTTCCTGGAAACCACTGACCATACTCCCTGGTTATACTATGGGGCATTTAAATGTAAACCTCCTAAGGAATCCATTTCCTAAAAAGTGTACCCATTTATTTTTCTACCTAAAGTCCCTATATACCAGAATAGTAAAAACAGCATGCTAACTAAAAAGTCCAACCAGGTCAGTACAATGCAAACACAAAACCATGAAACAGTCTGTAATGCAGCCACTTAATATGATAAAGCTGGGGAAGAAGACCAGCTCAAGAGCAGCATTCATAGCACCCAGGTATCAGACAAACCTAGCCTGTTATAGGGGGAAATGTCTAGAGTCACCACTGTGGCTACGTTACAGGAATGGGGAAGCCATGTGAGTGACCAAGCTCCGATACACCACTTCCATGACACTGTCCACCCACAGGAGGCAAGGTCCTGGAGGTTACCCTCACCCAAGCAAGCCACTGTGGGGCCATGTTGCTTTTATCCTTAAGTGGTATGTTGGGCTATGACCCTCCAGAGAAATGACCAAAGGGGGAAATAGGGGTGGTGTGAGGGACTAAGGTTGGCACCTTGAATGGCCAAAAGGTACAAGAGGAGTAGCCTCTGCTGACAACATCAGAGAGAAGACACTGGGTCTTTCCTGCTCATGGCCAGCGGTTCCATACCCGACTTAGAAGACACATTCGATTCTGACGCCTTTGTGTTGCACGGGAATGAAAAATTCTTCATGGTCTGCAAATGAACCCAAACATCAGAAACATCAACTGCCTTGTATGGAAATATTGCAGGTCCTGAAAACTTTGTGGAGAAATGACCGCGTACTTGTTCTATCTAGCCTCAAAATCCAGAAGCAACCATTAGTCTATACTCATGTTCTCCTAACCCCATACTCAATTCATCTAGTAAAATGGGACCTACAACTGTTGACAATGGTTTTAGCAGGTGGCATGTAAGGATATCTCAGACCAGTGAGGTGGAGAGGGAGGGAAGGTGATGAGGGAGAGCAAAAATCAATTCCTGGGATGATGAAAAGTTCTGGAGATGGATAGTGGTGATGGTTGCCCAAAAATGTGAATGTACTAATGCCATTGAATTGCACTCTCAAAATATGGTTAAAACAGTAACTTGACTGTTATGTATGTTTTACCACAATAGAAAAAGAAGTCACTAAGAAGAGACTCAGTCTACCTAGACTAAAAAACCCAAAAAGTTCTATGCTATTATATTTATTAATATTATCTTCTTTCCCTCTTTTAATTTAAATGTTTATATACAAGCAAGTATATGAGACATCATGTTTATTTGCTTCTGAAAACAGGGTAAACTTGAAACTGAGAGACTCTTGTGTCCCCACCAGATCGGAGTTTCCTGAGCCCAGAGGGGCTGCTGAGAGCAGAGGAGGGTCTCGGTGAGCCATGCTCGGGTCCTCAAGTCCACCTGGGCCTCCCCAGATGCTGGTATTAAGTGCTCAGAGCAGCCTCTGCTTCTGGGAATAACATGGAAGGCTTTGGGAAGGGAGATCATATAGTTTCCCCCAAAACTGAGAGTGGAAGGGAAATATCCCAACAGGGAAAATGTGCAGTCAATGAGGGGTTTGACTGCATCTCACTGCTGCAAGAAGATACAATTTCTCTTGAAGTACTGATTATAGTAAACGCTACAGCATTTACCCTCAACTCTTATCTTGTGGGTGTTCTGGGAAGACCACACCCAGATGCCTTCAAATAACACACAGCATCTGCTTCAAGGTTCACAGAGATAACAAAGTCCATTTATAACCTTTTCTGGACATTTCTGGAAACCACCTGCTCAGACTGCAGGGATGATGGGTCCCAAACTTCAGGAGATACGGTTCTGCTCTGCCAGGCCACTGACTGTCCCTGGGGGAGGTGGCACATCCAGCCCATTCCCTCAAGGCCTCAGGGAGGGGCCTGCCAACTTGCTTCAAGCCTGGGATTTACCCACCAGAAAGGAAACTGCCTTCTCCCCTCCACACACACACCTCCCCCCCAGGGCAAAGTCTTCACCTTTGGCCATAGCTGCCCTTCTGATGTTTTCTTTTCTGGAGTGGTATAGATCTGGGTGGTCCCTAAAAGAAAGCAAAAACAGTTCAGGTTATTTAGCTGGAATTAACTCCCACCCAAATTTGTAGGCTTCATGCTTTTCCTCCAAGCCCTATTGATGTGCCCAGTAATGTCCTTTGTGTTAGGAAAGCACAGATTCTATTCCTCCAACTATCACCTCCATTGCTTGGGACACTGTGCTTCCATTAATGCAACCTATTAGGGCAGAATTCCCAGGTTGGAAAGCAAAAGTGTTATCAGAGAGGGGTCAGCAATGACACTATATTGGGCACAGCATATTATCACAGATTGCTTTATTGGTTCCTTGCAAAGGGCAGAACCCTCATGGAAGGTCATGTTGGACAAATAGTTATTGTTTGGAGCTCCAGAACAAAGCAGGGAAAGCAAAGGACATAGCAGAATAGTCTGAAGGATAATGTTATTTTGGGAGAAGAGCTAATCCTGGGATTCCTAGCAGCTGTGACTGTACTTAGTTCTTAGACAGGGGCTATGTAGAGGGGTCTTGCTGAGTGAGAGGTGAAGGTGAAAAATAGAAGACAGGTGTGGAGACCACAAAGACACTATCCTTGTTCCAGCTGACTTTTGGCCAGTCTTTTAAAACTTTTACATTTTTTTACTTTTTGAAAGTATAACTTAACGTATGATAAATTAGACTTATTTTAAGTGTACAAGTAGATGAGCTTTCCCATAAAACATTTAGTTTTTTTAACTACACAAATAATGGTATAGTATAATTAACAGCACTGTAAATAAGGGAAGGGGAAAAAACCACCCGCAACGCCACTACTCTTAAACAAAGGTGATTTCATTTGTTCCGTGTCATGACCATGATCAGGCATACTTTTCATCCAGTTGTAACAATATGCACGCAATTTTGTATCCTGCAAGCTTCCTTTAATGTTGTATTGTGAGCATTTTTCATGTTAACATAATTTTGATACTTATTTCAAGAGCTACATGATACATTTATGATACTGATATTTAACCAGGGAAACTCTGACTTCTCCCCACCGAGTTCTCTGCCCAGGATGTACAGTCCTTGTAAGAGCATACCATGCGAGAATCCCCAAACAGCATTAGACAAAGCCGAACGGAAGCCTGAGTCGGGGGAGAGGGCTTGGTGTCTTTTCCACCCCAGCCTTCTTCTGCAGCTTTAGTTTTGGGCCCTGAAAACAACTTATCTG
>NW_007738477.1:3376-3643 GCF_000696425.1 Galeopterus variegatus | reverse complement strand
GACCGATAAGGGGATCTTAGCCCTTGATTTGGTGTTGTCAGCACCACACTCAGCCAGTGAGTGAACCGGCCATCCTTATATAGGATCCGAACCCGTGGCCTTGGTGTTATCAGCACTGCGCTCTACCGAGTGAGCCATGGGCCGGCCCGTTAAGTGGCATTTTAAAGGTGACGCAGTTAGCATACAGTGATGGCAGGATTTGAAATTGGGCAGTCTGGCTCATCTGGCTCCATGGGCCATGCTTGTAACCAACAAGCTAAGTGTAAG
>NW_007738477.1:0-232 GCF_000696425.1 Galeopterus variegatus | reverse complement strand
TTCAAGGTTCACAGAGATAACAAAGTCCATTTATAACCTTTTCTGGACATTTCTGGAAACCGCCTGCTCAGACTGCAGGGATGATGGGTCCCAAACTTCAGGAGATACAGTTCTGCTCTGCCAGGCCACTGACTGTCCCTGGGGGAGGTGGCACATCCAAGCCCATTCCCTCAAGGCCTCAGGGAGGGGCCTGCCAACTTGCTTCAAGCCTGGGATTTACCCACCAGAAAGG
>NW_007738476.1:39732-43743 GCF_000696425.1 Galeopterus variegatus | reverse complement strand
ATATAATTTGTACAAAAACCTTGGTTCAAGGTTGATTTGGCAACCCTACCTGGGCCTTTTAGTCTCTCCTTACTATCTCTATTCAGATAGGCTAAGAGAAATATTGTGTACTCACTCTTCGTTCACTATTTGAAATTATTCTCCACCCTTATAATTTTTTTTTATCCTTAGGGAGTGCTTCTTTACATGCTCCTAAAAGTAGTAGACATTATGACTCGTAAATTATGGATGAAATGAGGCTCTGGAAGTCTGGCTGATTTGCTGAAGACCATGCAACTAGTGAATAATAAAGATGGATCTTGGAAACACAATCAGAATGGCACCTTCTGCAGTCCTCTCTGCAACGTCATACTTCTTCTATGATAAAATATCCTAATATTGTTATTCAAGCACACTTTCAGGTTCTTAAGGACCAAGAATATTGACTTTTGTGTCAGTTGAGGTAAGCTACAACTTTCCCAGATCTGGCACTTTTTTGATAAATCAGTTATCATCATGTGTACTAAGCAGGACTACACGCTTTTCTCATATTGAAGAATCCTTCGCTTTGCCTCCTGTGGTATGACAGAAGAAGAAGGGAGAAGAAGTCGTTTATGGGGTACCATATTTCTCTCTCTGAAAATGTGTTTATATAATGAATGCATTCTGGAACTGATTGATTTAGAAATACGTAATATCAATTGGAAGGCAACCATTTGTAGAGAAGAAAATGTAGAGTGATCTAATGGTCCTGCAGACAAGTAGACTTAGATTAAAATCCTGGCTCTACTTACAAGCTTTGTCAATTTGGACAAACCTTCAGATTCTTTATTTTTAAACAGAGTCTAAAAAAGATGCTCTCATCTGCCTACATTATATAGTTAAAATTGGAATTATATAAAATAGGAAATAAAGAGTTCCAAAAGCTGAAAACTGGACTATAGATTTGAAAAATTGTTATTCATTATACTACCAATGTCATTGTTTTTGATGGGTTAAGCTCTTTCTGCTATTAAAAAAAAATTTTTTACAGTATCTTAATGCATACAAAAATGGTGAAGAAAAACAATATATCAAAAATCCCTGCACATAGCACCCAGCTAATTATACACACATATGCAATTTTATATATATCTATATATATAAAATTTTGTGTGTGTATATATATATATACATATATATGTATAAATATATGTAGCTACAATTATAGTCCCTGCAAATCCCTCTTTATCCAATTACTCTCTCACTCTCCATAGATGACCACTATATTAGTCCATTTCTGTTGCTTATAATAGAATAGCTAAAACTAGGTAATTTACAAGAAAATGAAATTTATTTATTACAGTTTTAGAGGCTGCGAAGTCCAAGGTCCAGGGAACACATCTGGTGAGGACCTTCTTCTGGGTGGGAACTCTCTACAGGGTAATGTGGCAGCATAGGGTATCACATGGTGAGAATGGCAAGAGCAAGAGAGCTACCCTGCTTACTCACTCTTCCTTTAAGGCCATCAGAAAAACATCCATGACAAGCCATTAGCCATCAACTCATTACTCCATGAATGGGTCAATCCGTTCACAGGAGCACTCCTCATGATCCAATCACCTCTTAAAGGTCCCACCTTTCAAATATCACAATCGGATTTCCCAACTTCTTAACACTGTTACAGTGGGGGTCAAGTTTCTAATGCTTGAAATTTTGGGAGATAAATTTGACCCATAGCAACCACTATCCTGATGTTAGGGGACGTTATTTTCATACATGTTATCAAACCCTTTTTAAATATGTTCATGTGCGATTTCAATCTTCTCCTATTATAATTAGTATTCCATTGAACTTTCTTGTACAACTCCCTTCGTGCACACAGCAAGAGCTACTCTCCATCTCACAAGTTAGTGCATGAACTAGCAGCATTGGCATCAAGTGGGAACATGTTAGAAATGCATAATGTTAGGCCCCACTCAGACCTTATGAACAGAACCTGCATTTGAAATAGATCCTCAGGTGATTTGGAAGCACATTGGAACTTAAAAAGTACTATTTTAGGACATTTAAGAAGGCATAGACTTGCTAAGAAGGACACATACTTCTTCAGCTTTATCAGATATTGCCAAATTGCTCTCCAAAGCTGTTGTCAATATGCAAATGCACCAGAAGTCAGACTGGTTTTTTGGGGGTTTTTTTATTTTTATTTTTTGCCAGTCAGTTGGATGTAAAATGTCATGCCATTATTGCTTTGATTTGCATTTCCCACATTTCTAATTAGGTTGAATATTTTTTCATAATTTATTGTCTATTGGTGTCTTTAGTGAATTCTCCGGTCACATCCTGTGCCAAATTTTTTGTTGGTTTCTATGGTTTGCATTCTGCTTTTTTGTGAGTCAACTCAAAGTACACTAAAGAGTACACTTTAAACTCCCTTCATCCTTCCTTCTCTATTTGCTAGAAGAGGTTGCAGGGTGTGGAGGTTATACACATATTACAATTGCCACATATTAGAAGTATACATAATATCTGGCATAATATCAGTCATTACCACAGCACTTTCTTTTTCTTTACTTTTGTCTCTTCAGACCAAAACTATATAAGAACTATAATAGCTAGTCCATAAGTGAAAAGGACAGGATTTGAACCTTGACTGGCCTAATTTCAAGGCGTATGCTCAAAGGCTCTTTCAATTATTAATTTAATGTCTTTATCTTTAAAGTATTATTTTACTTTAAAGTTGAATGCTGCCACTTTACTCTCTCTAATATATAATATATTAATATATAATAGTATACTATGTAGTACAATATGTGTATTATACACATATATAATAGATAATATGTAATACATAACATATATTGCATTTATATATGGTATGTACAGTAGTATAATCGTATTTTAGCATCAGTGTGTTGGGGTTCAAGGCTTATCTCTAACAAAGCCTTCAGTAATGAGTAGGTTAAAAGGGAGATGAAAGAGTTCTAAAGTTATTCATAAGGTTTGTTACACAGTTCTAATTGCATTAATATATTTTTTAAAAATTTTATGAGTCATCTTTGAAACCTGCTAAGTAAATAAATGAGATTGTTTATTTGCTTATAATTGTATACAGAGATTTTCCTCTGGAAATTCTGATTCTGTAGGTCTGATTCAAACCCAGATATCTATAGAAATATGTATTTTTATGGGCATAAAAGTATCTTTTAAAAAGCAAATTTGGGAATGGAGGTAAGCTTCCACTTTATAAGCAATAATTAGATAACTTTTTCTCTCTCTCACCTGAATACTGACCCAGCATAACTCACAACATCTGGTAGGATCAGCACAATGATGCATACATTTTGGAGAGAACATTTTGGTCAGTCTTGCTCAGGAAGGAAATATCCTCCCACATCCCGAGGGGGTATCTAATAGGCAAATGTCAAGGCAATTACAATTAGGAGCCTTTTAAACACTGCACAGCTTACTGCCCTGTCTCAAAACACAGATAAAGTGGCAAGTGAAAGTGCTGACTTCGTTTATGAGCCACCCACTTTCCCAGCACAGCTGCCGCTGCACTTATCTCCGTGTGACCTCTATGCAGGCTGCAGTTAAGGAAGGGCTTCAAGACAGGAGCGGCTCTGGGCTCTCTATCAGGTCTCTTGGCAACTAGTTGGAGCTGGGTCCACACTTCATGTTTCAACTTCAGCCTCAGTCTCTGCAGTCCTTATAGTTCTAACATCTTGGCTACATTCTCTGCACATCTGTAAATGTGTGCCTTATTCTTCATTTCAAAGTTATGAGATGCCTATTTTGGAAAATACAAATAATTTAAGAAGCAATAAATCTGATTTGATGTGACAGATGAAAGCCATTGAAAAGGATATTATAACAACTCTAGTTTGCAGAAACTTTTTTATTGCCAATAAAAAACTTTCTCAATTTGGACAAAAGCACAAGCATGAGGTGTTCTTGATAAGTGGGGGGGTTTTTTTGGTTTTTTGTTTTTTTTCTTCCAGAAAGTTAAATTAGTTTACAAATAGCCCATCACACATTTACAAGAGTGGT
>NW_007738476.1:36453-37999 GCF_000696425.1 Galeopterus variegatus | reverse complement strand
TTTTTTCTTCCCCCCTCTGCAGTTACCCTGTGCATTTCTTCCACTCATTACTTTGTCAAGTGACTCTGATCCAGGAATATGCTCCCACCTCCAACTCTGCTTAATTCTTGGGAAAACATAATTCCTCCCTCTGGTTTATTTGTACAAATGTTACAGTTCCAGAATTCTTAGAGACAGTTCCATTCTCCCATTCTGATGCTTTGCTTAATGTAGATAAGTGAAGAGTTCCTTTACTCTTTAAATCCCTGTTTCACTGACAAGCGGAAATTAACTTTAGATTTCTCTGAGATGCCCAAAATTGTCCATTTGGCTCATTTCAATAAATCATCTTCAACTAAATGTGGTTAAGGGCATGATTACCCAATCCTAAGAAACCTTCATCTTCAGCCCCACAAAACAGAATAGTATTAGGTACATATCATTCCAAGCCATTAGCAAACACACATTTCTTCTCCAATTAACCATTTCTTCCATTATGGGTGCTTTCTCTATGCAATTGATAAAAATTGTGAGACTTCATTCCCGGATTTTGGGTTCCTCACTTGTAAGGGTTTCATCCAAAAGAAACTAAATGGCTGAACACATTTCTTCCATTACTAGGATTTTATTTCTTTTACCACAGATGTCCCCGTATTAAAGAACATTAACCTTAATGACACTCAGCAAGGATGCAAGGATAGTGCTTAGGAAAAAAAATCCTTCATAAATTAATAAAACTTAAAGAATGAGACTAGGAGAGTAATTTCATAATTTATATGCTTTAACCTTTGATTTGTTTTGCCTGTCTGATTTTATTCCTAACAAGAGATAAACAATGACATTTTCCCTATGTCTTATTTTAAACATTCTAGTAATTTTGTGCATGTCCAATAGAGAAGCCAGAACCAAGAAACTAAAAGAATATGAAAAAATATCTAGCAGCTGCCCGATTATAATAACCTCAAGGCAAAGAAGTTGGTCAGGAGTGCAATTCTTTTGTTTACTTTTAATTTCCTTCTGGCTTTTAAAAATATAACTTGTGTTCATATAAATGCTACATCAAAGCAGTCATAATAAATAATTAGAGTGTTATCAAAGACTGTTTTGTTCTTCCAGCTGCTAGAACTGTTTTATTTACATAGTATTGTGAAGTGACTCAAAAACAGCTGCTATTTTATGTGAGCTATTCCATGATTTGATTTGAAATACTTTCCTCCAGTATATCCAATGGCATTTTAAGAGCAATGACAGACTCATGACAAAACAGTTTTTGGACTTTAGTGCAGCTCAGAAGTAAAATACTGTTGATGGGTAGATAAGTGTTATAAGTGGAAATGTTCTTTTAAAAGGAAAATGTTAGCTTGAAATTGCATGGTATCAGACTGAGTATGTAAATGGCACAACTGCAGAATATGTGCAGGAGCATACAACTCACCAGCTAATTTAATATACCTCACCTCTGGAAAACTCCATTCTCTGACACTGCATAACAACAAAAATAGTGAGATACAGATAGGTATGTGAGTTCTCCTAGATAAAAAGTAAGCATAAGCAGAAGAAAAAGGGG
>NW_007738476.1:12921-36349 GCF_000696425.1 Galeopterus variegatus | reverse complement strand
TTTTTGGACTTTAGTGCAGCTCAGAAGTAAAATACTGTTGATGGGTAGATAAGTGTTGTAAGTGGAAATGTTCTTTTAAAAGGAAAATGTTAGCTTGAAATTGCATGGTATCAGACTGAGTATGTAAATGGCACAACTGCAGAATATGTGCAGGAGCATACAACTCACCAGCTAATTTAATATACCTCACCTCTGGAAAACCCCATTCTCTGACACTGCATAACAACAAAAATAGTGAGATACAGATAGGTATGTGAGTTCTCCTAGATAAAAAGTAAGCATAAGCAGAAGAAAAAGGGGGGAAAAAGCAGAATGAAAAGAGACAAAAAGAGTTGCAGCATGGGAAGAGAATGGGCAAGGCAAAGAAAGAAAGATGAATAAAAAGAAATAAAGAATTGAGAGAAGGAAAGAATAATACCCCAAACTGCCTCATTATTTTTTCTACTCATTGTGGCAAAGTCTCTTCTAACTGCCTTGATTAACTGGTCTGTGCCTGGGTTGTTCTACAATTCCCTATTCCTCTTCACTTCTACAAAGAAGTGGAAATTTCTCCTCATTTTTTGCAGAGAAAGGCACACCAGTGGGCCAATTACTTCAATAGTACTTGACCACAGTTAAAACCTTCTATGAGTTAGTATGACAACAATGACCATGGCACTGCAGAATCAGTCATTTTCCAATTAGGTTGCTTATTTACTTATTAACAATCCAACTCAGACTCATGCATTTTATGATGGGAAATTCAAGCTTATAGTGTGAAGGTCTAATCAATACTTTTTTCAATCAGTTTGTCCCAAATTTATTATTGATACAATTTGGAAATTATAACTTTACTATGTCAACAACTTCTTGCCAAAAATTTATTTCTTCAAACTCTTTCAAGAAATGTTATCTTGGCTGACATAGTACAGAGAATATATAAACCATTAATTTTGCTCTTGCTATACAATTGTATTGAATGCCTTGCCAAAAATTTATTTCTTCAAACTCTTTCAAGAAATGTTATCTTGGCTGACATAGTACACAGAATATATAAACCATTAATTTTGCTCTTGCTATACAATTGTATTGAATGTTTTATTTAATATAACCTCAAATGTATGAGTCTGCAGGAAAGAAATGAGCCATGATTTTTTTTATTTCATGTTAATGACTAAATAAAGTCCTGTGCTTGACTTTCACACTTACTTTTTATATTATTTTTGATATATAATTTATATTTCTTTAAAATAAGTACTTAAACAAAATGTTCATATATGGATGGAGAAATGGTTAACTAAATTATGAAATGTCCATAAAATGAAATATTATGTAGCAATTAAAATAGTGAGTTAAATAAATATTTAACAGTGAAAAGAAATAAGAGAGTAACCTATATAATAGGATCACAGAATTTGAAAAAAAAGAAAGAAAAAAAGGAGATCAAGTGTATAATTGTATTTACCTTTGCCAAAAAGAGAATGAAAGGAACTCAAACAATTCAAAAGCTAGAAAACAACCTAATTAAAAAACGAACAATGGACCTGAACAAACATTTCTCAAAAGAAGACATACCAATGGCCAACGGCTACATAAAAAATGCTCAGCATCTCTAATTGTTAAGAAAATTCAAATTAAAACCACAATGAGATATCACCTCATACCTGTTAGAATGGGTTTTTACAAAAAGATAAAAGATAACAAGATCTGGCAGAGATGCAAAGAAAAGGGATCCCTCCCACACCGCTGGTGGAAATGTAAACTAGTACAGCCATTACAGTAAATGGCATGGAATTTCCTCAAAAAACTAAAAATAGAACCACCATATAATCCAGTAATCCCATTTCTGGGTATATATACAAAGAAACTGAAATCAATATGTCAAAGGAATATATGCACTCCTATATTTATTGCAGCATTTTTCACAATAGCCAAGATATGGAATCAACCTGAGTGTTCACCAATAAATGAGTGGATAAAGAAAATATGGTGTATACACCACGGAATAATATTCAGCCTTGAAATAGCAGGAAATCCTGTCATTTGCAAAAAGATGGATGAATCTAGAGGGTATTATGTTAAGCAAAATAAACCACACCCAGAAAGAGTAATACCTTCTGTTCTCATTTATTCATTGAATCTAAAAAAATGAACTCGTAAAAGTAGAATCTAAAATGATGGTTATCAGAAGCTGGGTAGGAAAAGGAGGATATGAAGAGTTGTTGATCAAAAGGCATAAAGTTTCAGATAAACAAGAGGAATATGTTTAGAGATCTATTGCACAACAGGATGACTATAGTCAATAATAATATATTGTATACCTCAAAATAACTAAGAGAGTAAATTTAAAATGTCTCACCACAAAAAATGATAGGTAAAATTAGGTGATGGATATGTTAATTGGCTTGATATAATCACTCCACATTGTATATGTATCTCTCAAAACATCAAATTATAAATATATCCAATTATAATTTGCCAATCAAAAATAACATTAATAAAAAATATTTAAAAGAAGAACAAATATAAGTTAACTATAGTTAGTTCTGGAGTACTGAAGGACGACAGAGAAGAGAAATTTATGGATATTTTTATACAACCTTTTATTTTTAGTTATCATAATCATGCATTGTGGTATTGTTTATGTAATTTATTTTTTAAAAAGGTAAAAAAGTCAATAGAATGTATATTAATAAATTTGTACTTATAAAATAATGCAATTTACATAGCAAAATATAACATATTTGAACTATAAATACTGACTTTTTCTTCACATAGTACATTAGACTAATTTGGTTAATACTATATTCCATATTTATAACTTTTATCTAATAAAAGTAATTAAACAGGACACATAAAGATGGAAAGAGATCCCATGTTTAGAGATTGAAAGCATTAATATGGTGACAATGACCATACTGTCCAAAGCAATCTATAGATTCAATGCAATGCCTACCAAAATACTAATGAAATCATTAGCAGAAATGGAAAAAAAATTCTAAAATTCATATAGAACCACAAAAGCAATCCAACAGCCAAAGCAATCCTGAGCAAAAAGAACAAAGCTGAAGACATCGCACTACCTGCCTTCAAAATATACTACAAAGGTCTAGTAATTAAAACAGCATGGTAATGGCACAAAAACAGACAAGTGTACCAATGAAACAGAATAAAGAACTCAGAAACAAATCCACGTATGTACAGCCAACTGACTTTCCACAAAGGCACCAAGAATATATACTGAGGAAAGAACATCCTCTTCAATAAATGGTGCTGAAAAAACTGGACATCCAATTCTTGCAGAAGAATGAAAGTAGACCCCTATCTCTCACCACATACCAAAATCAACTCAAAATGGACTAAAGACTTAAGTGTAAAACCTGAAACTATAAACTTTCTTGAAGAAAACATAAAGGAAATGCTTCAAGACATTGGTCTGGGCAAAGAATTTATAAAGAAGACTTCAAAAGCATGAGCAACAAAGCAAAACTAGACAAATGCGATTACATCAAACTAAAAACCTTCTGTACAGCAAAGGAAACAATCAACGTTGAAGAAAACATAAAGGAAATGCTTCAAGACATTGGTCTGGGCAAAGAATTTATAAAGAAGATTTCAAAAGCATGAGCAACAAAGCAAAACTAGACAAATGTGATTACATCAAACTAAAAACCTTCTGTACAGCAAAGGAAACAATCAACGTATTGAAGAGGAAACCTGCAGAATTGAAAATGATATTTACAAACTATTCACCATAAAAGGGATTAATATTCAGAATATACCTGAAGCAAAAACAGCTCAAGAACAAATAAATAAATAGTCCATTCAAAAAATGGGCAAATGACCTGAACAGACATTTCTCAAATGAAGACATACAAATAGCCAAAAGGCATATGAAAAAATACTCAGCATCACTAATCATCAGAGAGATGCAAATCAAAACCACAATGAGATATAATCTCACCCCAGTCAGAAGGGCTATTATCAAAATGACAGAAAATGACAAATGCTGGAGAGTTTGAGGAGAAGGGGGACCTTTATACACTGTTGGTGGGAATGTAATTAGCACAGCCATTATGGAAGACAATATGGAGGTTCCTAAAGAAACTAAAAATAGAACTACCATATGATCCAGCAATTCTACTACTGTGTATTTATTCCAGGGAAGGAAAAACAATATACCAAAGAGATAGCTGCACCCCTCATGTTTATTGCAGCATTATTCATAATAGCCAAGATATGGAGTCATTCTAAGTGTCCATCAACAGATGAATGAATAAAGAAAATGTGGTATACCCACAATGGAATTTATTCAGTCATAAAAAAGAATGAATTCTTGTCATTTGCAGCAACTTAGATGAACCTGGAAGACATGTTAAGTGAAATAAGTCAAGCACAGGAAGATAAATACCACATGTTCTCCCTCACATGCACGGGCTAAAAAAGTTGAGCACGTAGAAGTAGGGATTAGAATTGAGGTTATTAGAGGATGAGAAGAGTAGGGGGTAGGGGGAATAGGGAGAGGTCAATTAACAGATACAAACTTACGGCTACATAGGAACACTAAGCTCTAGTGTTCTATAGTAGTGCTATAATTAATAAGTTCAAATGTTCTCAACACAAAGAAATGATAAATGTTTGCTATGATGACTATGCTAACCACCTTGATGTGAACAACACACATTTTTTGTACGTATGGAAACATCAGTCTATACCCAATGAATATGTACAATTATTTGGTGTCAATTAAAAAATATTAATAGAAACCAAAATAAAGATTAAATATGTGAATAGAATATATATTAATAAATTTGTACTTCTTCAATAGTGGAATTCACATAACAAAATATAACACATATTTGAAATATAAATATTTAGTTTTTCCTTATATAGTACATTTCACTAGTTTAGTTAATACCTAAATAGTAAGTGTTCCATATTTATAACAATTATGACTGTTAAGCCTTTCCATGTGCAAAGGTGCAAAATATTTAATATACTATCTCATTTATTATTTATAAGAAAACTAAAAGGAATGTTATTCATTTCATTACATATTTGAGTTAACTGAGACTCAGGGATAAATTAACTTGTCAAAGATACTAAGTGGCATAACTGAGATTAAACCTGAGGTCTGTCTAATTCCAAAGCCCGTGATTGTTCCATTAAATTTCACTACCTAAATTATCTACTTTTTAATGCATAAATATGCATAGATATGGATCTGCATGTACACAAAGTCTCAAATAGAAACTATGGAGAAATAGGTGAAAGAACAATAATACAATGTTAAATTAGTTTGGTTGGTTGGTACATATGCTCCTGGCCCACAGATGCCTAGATTAATAACGCATGTTGTAGATGAGAAAGAATCTGAAACTGCCAGTAGAATATGCCTCAGGAATGAATGAGTCAGTTATAAATGTATATTAATGCCATACACTGTCTAACTATCCAAAACAACTTCGAAATGTGTTGGATTAGATATGCCTGAGTTTTAAAGTTAAAACTTGAAATTTTGTATCCTTTGAACCACTAAGGATTTCCAGTGCCACTCTATGTCCTTCTTGATTTTTCTATATTGCTAACAGACTTGGATTGACACATCTATCCAGTTTTCACATAATTACATTTTTAATCCTTTTCCAATTCCCAAGAGAAATTCTGATGTTTCAACCATGAGTTTTGCTTTGTTTTGGCTATTTGTTAAATTTAATTTTTTCCATTCAAACTTATGCTTATAAATATACATTATAATGAAATATCAATGATTTTCTACATGATGTTAACTTTTTTTTTAATTAGCAAGTTAAGGCAAGGACCAATTTCTGGGTTAAAAAGGTAGATTCTTTAAACTATCTTTAATAAATATTATTTGCTAAAATAAAGGAACAGTTTAATTAGATACTATCTCAAAGTCCAAATATAGATCTTATCAATTTCAATACAATAATTTTTTTTTCTCTCAACTCTTTCCAAAAATCTAACTCATATGACTCCATGTTATGCTTTATATACTTTCTCAAATACCTAACTAATATGCAAAAATAGCTTTTTATATTATATATAATGATACCATTAACTAGAATTTCAAGCCCTGACCAAATAAATAACTAAGTAAACAGTTTTAAATAAATTAGAATGGGGGTAATATGACAATCAATTTAATTCACTGATATTTGTAGCATAATCATAATAAAAGCACATACATGAATGCATATGAAATATTTGTTTATTAAAATATTCCCCATAGTATTATGTACTGTTAACTATATGATTTATAAAAGAGGAAACACAAATGTCCAACATATATATGAAGAGGTGCTCAACATCACTAATCATCAGAGAAATTCAAATCAAAACCACATGGAGATGTCATCTCACACCTGTTAGGATGGCCATTATCAAAAAAACAAAAACAGAAAATAACAAGTATTGGTGAGGATGAGGAGAAATTAAAACCCTTGTGCACTGTTGGTGGGAATGCAAAATGGTGTAGCAACTATGAAAAACAGTAGAGCAATTCCTCAGAAAATTAATAAGAGCACTACCATATGATCCAGCAATCCCACTTCTGAATATTTATCCAAAGAATTGCAACTAAGATATTAAAAATATATTTGCACTACCATATTCATTGCAGCATTATTCCCAGTAGCCTAGATGTGTACACCATCTAAGTGTCTATCACAGCATGAATGAATAAAGAAAATATGTCATATACATATAATGGAATGTTATTCATCCATAAAAAAGGACAAAATCCTGCATATGCTACAACATGGATGAACCTGGAGGACATTATGCAAAGTGAAATAAGGCAATCACAGAAGAACAAATATTGCATGATTTCTCTTACATGAAGTATCTAAAGTAGTCCAACTTGTAGAAGCAGAAAGTAGAATGGTAGTTGCTAGTGGCTGGGGGTTGGGAAACATGAAGAGGTGCTATTCAACCGTCATAAAGTTTCAGTCACCCAGGATGAAAAGTTCTAGAAGTCTCCTGTACAACATTGTGATAACATGCTTATAGTTAGTAATACCGTACTGTGAACTTAAAAATATAAGAGGGTAGATCTTGCATTATGTATCTCTTTTACCACAATTGAAAAAGTATGTGAGTCATGCAAACTTAGTTGTTTCTCTGAAAAGATTAAATAGATTTACATCCTTTACATCCCCTGGGCTGTCTATTGAAGCTCGCCCGTATGAGCTGGCTGGTGGTGATGGAGGTTAACTTCTCTGACTATGAAAACCACCATCAGAGGAAGCAAGACATGGTAAAGAGCACACGGGATTTAGAACCTTATAGAACTTGATTTGAGTTCCTAACCTATTATCTTCTGTGAACTTGATATGTTGCTACTCTCTCTAAGCTTTACTTTTTTCATTTTGAAAAGTGGGAATGAGCATAGGTAGATCACATGCTTGTTATGTTAATAATACACTTTCTACAGAATGCAGTGCCATGCACCCGGTGCCTCACTGAGTACCAGTAATAGTAGTAATAGTAATAGTAACACTAGCACTAGCAGTAGCACACCCGGTGCCTCACTGAGTACCAGTAATAGTAGTAATAGTAATAGTAACACTAGCACTAGCACTAGCAGTAGCACTAGTAGTAGTAGTAGTAGTAGTAGTAGTAGTAGTAGTAGTAATTATTGCAGAGGTAGTAATAAGGTAGTAGTAGCAATAACAAAGATAGTAGTGGCAGTAGTTATAGTAATAGCAGTAGTAGTTGTAGTGGAAGTAACACTAGTAATAGTAGTAGTAGCAGCATTCACAATCCTCATTTGTCCTGATTTATTTATTTTTCATAGTACTTGTCCTTTTTAAGAGAATATAAAATGTACTTTTTACTACTTTGATTTTTCATTTTCTGAATAGAATATAGAATAGATTCCCAACAGAATATAGCTCCACAATGTCAGGAATTTTTGTCTATTTTGCTTCCTGATGAATCCCAAACTCTCAGAACAGTTCAGATACTCAATAAATAAGTAAGTGAACATGCATGTTGCATGTTAGGAGCTCTATTGTTCTGAGAGTTTCTATTTTCCATCAGTAAGTTTTGAGCATGCACCCCAAATTAAGTGCGACAACCAATGTCAGCAGAAACCGCAGGTCTCTTGGAACATAGTCCTTATTAGTACACAAAAGAGCACATAAGAGTTTTAGAAACACTTTCTAATGAATTCATTTAATATATATTTATTGAGCACCTACCATACTACAGGCTGGGGGAAAAATATAATCCAGAATTACTGTTTTCAAAGACTCATATTAAAGAAGAATCAATGAATATAGAGGCACACATTTACAGTGAAATTCTTTCAGTCAGTCAACACAGTTTTTTTGAGTTTCTGCCATTTCTCAGGTATGTTCCAGTTTTTAGGGACACAGCAGTGAATAAAAGTGTTTCTTCCTTTAATTGGTAGCACAGTCATTAAACAAATCTATAAGAAAATATGCATTGTGTGAAATAGGCACAAGTGTTATGGAGAAAAAACAAAGCCAATCAAGAGGAATAGAAAATGCATGGCATAAGAGGTGGTAGCTATTTCACCTGGGAAGTTAAGGTAGACTTCATTGAGAAGGTGACATTTGAGTAGGGATCTTAAGGATTCTAGGATAAGACTGTGTAAATATCTAAAGGAAGAAAATTTCAGGCAAAGAGAACTGTAAGCTCAAAGCCTCAGACACAGGAAGATTGTGGGTTTATTGAACGATCGGCAAGAAGGCCACTGAGGCTGGAATGGAGAGAGTGAGGGGAAGAGTACATGAGTTGGAGGGATAGTCAGAACCACAACATGCAAAGCCTTATAGTCCAATGAGAGGACTTGGAATTTGTTGGGAATGATATGTAAAATCATTAGAAGATTTTGAGTAAAATTATGGCATGATCTGATTTAGGTTTTAAAAGGCTCACTTGGCCACTGTGAGAATCTACCGTAATAGGCAAGGGCAAATAAAGGGAAATTGGTTAGGATGAAAATGAATTAATTTAGCAGACTATGATGATGACTTCGACCAAAATGCTAGCGATAAAAATGGTGAGAGACAGGTCCTCCTTTTGATATATATTTAAGACAAAGATGCTAGGATTTACTGATGAATGAGATATGGGGTTTAAGAGGAAGCATGTATGCAAGGATGACTTCCGTACATTTGGTCTGAACACCTGGAAGAATGGATGTGCCATTTACCAAGATGAGTGAAGCACTGAGAAGAGCAGGCATTGAGGAGGGGACTTGAAGTTTAAGTATGAATAGCATAGATATAAACTAACTTTGGTAAATCAGTGTAAATATGCACCAGATAATATAAAACCTCAGAGGAGAGAGTACAGGGTGTCAATAAAAAGAAGGTCAAAGAAGGGTTTCCAGAAGAGACGTCAAGCAAACAAATGTGGGTCAGACATTACAGGGAAAGGAGTCAACATGAACAAAGCCAGAGGATCAATAACAATATGTAGGTGAGATCAACAAAATCAGCTTAATATTTCTGAAGCTTAAAATTTTTGTTGGGAGGAAAACCTTAGATTACATCTTCTTGTCAATGAGGAGCCATTAAAAGCTCTCAAGGAAGAAATTGATATATTGACATGTCTAATGTATTTAAGTTAGTCAAACAAGTGTGAGTTTATGTATATATATTTGAGGAGGACAGGTCTAGCAGCAATGAGAGAAGTCCAAAAACTATTGGGGCAGTCCAAACAAGGTCTTAGCCAGAAGGGCTAAGGAAGGAAGGGCAGAAGGAAGACAGATAGAGAGGAAGATACAGAATCAAAGTATAGCGAAGATAAAATGAGAGGGGTTTACTCTCTGAGATATATAAAAGGGAGAGGTCAGTAGTGATTCTAAATCTCTGGCATAGCTAATAGGATGGATTTTATACTATCATGCAAGACTAAAAATACTGGAGAAGGTACGGGGCTAAGAAAAATGGTTGTGGATTACATTTGTATATGGTGAATGTGATGGGAAAATAAAAAAGATGACAGAAATAATAACAGTATGTTGAGTGCTTACTATGTGCCAAGCATTTTACATGCATTTTCTCATGTAATCTTTATGACCTAAAAAAGTTCATAAATTTTCACATAAATTCTTTTGATTTTACAGAGGAATAAAAAGATGTTTAGAGAATTTATACAAATTGACTAATGTGACAGAACAGAGATTTAAACCCAAATATTTAGGGGCCAGCCCGGTGGCGCACTGCTACAGTGCGCCACTTGGGAGCGCGGCGGTGCTCCCGCCGAGGGGTCAGATCCCACATACAGACCGGTTCCCGCTCACTGGCTGAGAGAGGTGCGGGTGCGACACCGAGGGTTGCGATCCTGTTGCTGGTCCCGGTCCGGTACCGGTGCGACACTGAGGGTTANGGTTCCCGCTCACTGGCTGAGCAAGGTGCGGGTGCGACACCGAGGGTTGCGATCCTGTTGCTGGTCCCGGTCCGGTACCGGTGCTACACTGAGGGTTGCGATCCGTTGCTGGACACGAAAAAAGACAAAAAAAAAAAGGAAAAAAATAAAAAATAAAAATAAATAAATAAATAAAAACCAAATATTTGCATTTATCTAGGGCCTGAGTTCTTAACCTCTAGACTATGGATAACCAACTCTGAAACTCATGGAAAAAGTAAAGCCAAGCAATAGAATATAGAATACATTATATTCTATATATAGGATATATATTTATATATATGATATATTCTCTATATAAGATATGTTCTCTGTATGTAGTATATGTTCTAATTCTATAAAGAGAATAGAGAATCATTCACATATAGGTTTAACATAGATTTTATAATTAAAGAAATAGTATTTGATAAGATAACCAAGGAAAAGTACAAAAATGAAAAATAGTATGCTGTAGCTGAAACTCTAACAAACAATATTTAAAACATGTATAAAGAAAGAAGAAAAAAAAAATGATAGAGACAGAAAAGGAATCCAGAGAAGGAGGAGAGAGAACTATCAGAGGGTCAACAAGGAAGGGGACTTCAAGCAGAAAGGAAGTGATCAATGACTCCAAAGGCAATGAAGTATATGTGCATTGGATTTGGCAATCAGGGGGTCATCAGCGACTATAGATTTCTGTAATGTGCAAGAGAAAAAACCAGAAACAGTGGTTTAATAAGCAAATACTCATAAGAGCTTGGAAATGGAGTTTGTGTGTACACACTATGGAAAGTTAGATGAGGAAGAGAAGAAAGAAATTTTAAGAGAGCTACAGAATGATTCAGGACTAGAAGAATTAATATTTTTTCAACTGTTTTGAGGAAAAAGACTTAAACATTGTTGAAGAGAAAGAACACATAGAATGGGAGATGTTGGAGACTCAGGACAAACAGGGTATAATGGATGAAATAAAATTTTGGAATATGTGAAAGGGGATATTATCAAGGTATAGTTAAAATTTGTTCTTGAACTCAATTATTCTATGAGCTTGGACAATAAAATGTGAGTATGTGCATGATTGTAAATTACATGAAGGGAGATATGAAATTTAAAGGGATTGAACAATCTTTCTGATGAAATAGGAAGCATATTTGTTGCAAGTGGATGAAATAAAATTTTGGAATATGTGAAAGGGGATATTATCAAGGTATAGTTAAAATTTGTTTTTGAACTCAATTATTCTATGAGCTTGGACAATAAAATGTGAGTATGTGCACGATTGTAAATTACATGAAGGGAGATATGAAATTTAAAGGGATTGAACAATCTTTCTGACGAAATAGGAAGCATATTTGTTGCAAGTGGAGTAAGCTGGACATTAAGTAGGGAGCTTAAAGAGAGGTGGTGCAGCCTCACGAGAGGGGAGACTGCTGCCGAAGTCAGGTATAAGACTTGAAATGCCAGCTGAGCTTATTATTAACATACAGTGCTGCTATTGAAAAAAATGATGTAGGAAAGCCATAGTAAAAATAAATAACAAATAATATAAATTAATTAAAACCATAAATTAATTAAAACCAATGTAGGGAAAAAGAGTAGAGACCATAGCATACCATTTGCTTTTTACTTAATATTTTACCTAACGCAGCACATTGACCAGACACAGCCTATCTTTGCAACTGACATGAGATTTTAATGTGTTGAGTAAAACCCATCCATTTTTTTTCTTAAAATCCACTTAGATAAAAGTCATCTCTTTGAATCCCAAATATAAGAAGATTGCTTCATTTTTTTTTTGCCATTATCCTAATCCTTATCTTCAAAAACAAAAACAGCTTTATTGAGTATATATGTGATGCTCACAACAAGATGAAATTAGAATAAGATGTTGGTTTATCCTAAAAATGTGTTTCTAAAAGTCTATCATAACTTCTTATGCCAGTATCTAATCAAAGTAATGATTGCTTTTATCCGAAACGCTTTCATCTGGAGTTGAATTTTGCTGTAAATATTGTTTTGTGTTTTCTCTAAGTAACTGTCCATAACTATTTTTTCAGTGAATAAGCAAAACCAAAGGAAACTACTTTATTTGGTTTTCTCATTTAATGGCTCTTTCCTTGCATTTTCTGTGAAAGAGGGCTTTTCCCAGGTCTCAAATAAACTCTGTGAGACTCTAATGATTTTTGTCATTCTCAAGATATTACAGGAAAGTGCCTCTGGTTCCTTTTAAACTTCCTCTCACCCCCCTTGGTGAACATTCTCAACGCCATCAATCTGGAGTTTATCTCTTTGATAATGCTACTCAACATTTTTTCCCTTTGGATTTCCAATTTCTGTCCTGACTTTTAATCTATATGATTCAGAATTTGGCAATCACTAAGTGAATAATAAGCCAAGAAAATCATCTGTTTAGACCAATATCATTTTTAGAAATTTTGATACATAAATTACAAATCCCATCCCAATTAAGGAATCTTGAGTAACAAACATTTTAGTTAATGTAATTAAATGATCTGGCATCCATCAATGATTAATGAAATAATACATTTTGCTCACATTGATACTTTCCTATTACCTAATAGTTGTTTTGCTGTATATAACTATTGTCTTTAGATGTCTTTGTAACATCAGCATGTTACTAAAAATAATTAGGCTTGAGAATTAAATTTAACAAAACCTAGGCATCAGCTAAATAAACAGAGCATTAGATTTAAGACAAAAATTGTGGTATTAGAACAGTTTATTCATTTGATGATTTCCACATACATGTGGCACGCCCAATGAATTGCATGCCTACAGACTTATAAAGATATTGTTAGTTATGTATTGGTCATTTCACTCAATCTGATATTGACTATGAACTTCTAATTCTAGCACTGTGTACTAAGGAAAATAACTGGTTGGCATGTATTATTAAAGATATTTCACTATTTTATGTCTATAATATCTTCTGAACTCTTAAATTCTATAGCATAACAGTGTTATTACTCTAGGTTGCAACTACCAGAGGCATAGGCCTATTTTCAAATATCTATTTTAGAAAAATGTTACAAAGATTTTTAAAAACTTTTAGGGAAATGAATGTCATAAAGCTTTCATGAGTATCGTGCTCTAGTTGGAACAATCTAGGGCATAGTCAGAACTTAATTGTGTTAATAATTTATATTCTGTAAAACCATAATGTTTTTATACAGCACTTACATATACATAATTTCCTTGTATATATAAGACATTTGCAATATAGGCTGTGAGTGTTAGTGCATTTTTTGAAGATTGAAAAATATAAAAGTGGCCTCAAGAAAAGTAAAGTAACTTGCCCAATGTGGCACAATAAATAAATACGTGGAACCCAAGTATCCTTGAACAATTTAGCATTAAATAATAAGTTTATCAAATGAGAACACAGATCTCATGACTCCATGTATACAGTGTGATCCAAGATAATAGATTGCTATTCAACATTTTCTGATCCTGGCACTACAGTTTACAGTGTGTGTTAAAGTCTAGGGATAAACTAGTGAAGGAAACAGATAAGATCCTTATTTTCACAAAATCTGCACTAAAAGAGAAAGATATTAATTAAATAATTGCATTAAAAAATGTCAATTTACAACATGATCCAAGCGTTAAGAAAGAAAGAAGCAGGATTTCATAAGGAAGTGTAAAGAAGTTTCCTGACCTTGTCTGAGGCAAGGAGGCTATAGAGAAAATCTTGTCCTGCAATCTGTACAACAACAGACCACCTAAGTAAAGGTGAGATGGGTAATAGACAGAAGAAATTTATTCCAGAGTGGGAATGCATGTGCAAATGACCTTGAGCAGGAGAAAATATATATGATTTGAGATGCTAAAAGTGCAAGGTAACTGGAGAACAAAGAACTACAGGAAAAGATGTTTGAGATGAGTCTGAGGAAGTAGGGGCCTCTCAGGCAGTGTCAAAGATTTACATCTTGAGAAGTGATGTCACCAAGATGGTGGAGTAGGAGATACCAACCCTCATCCTCCTACAACAAATCAAGTGTAGGCATCTATCCACAAACCAAAATAGCAGAATGGGAAAATATATTTACAAACCATGCATCTGGTAAGATGTCCTCCAAGTTCTTTCAAGTTTTCACAAACAACAATATTTCCCTTTTTAAGGCTAAATAGTATTCCATTGTGTGTGTTTCCCTTTTTAAGGCTAAATAGTATTCCATTGTGTGTGTGTATATATATATATATATATATATATATATATATATCACATTTTCTTTTTTTTAATTGAAATATATTGATTATACATATTTGTGGGGTAGAGAGTTGAATATAAATATCTGTATGCAATGTATGATGATCAATGTGCAAATATAAATACTTGTATGCAATGTGCCACTTGTATACAATATGGGATTACAAAACTTAATCATTTCTTTGTGATGAGGACATTCAATCTACTCTCCTCTAGCTGGGGGAGGGGAGGGAGGATTGGAGAGATGTTGGTGAAAGAACAAAAAAAATTCAGTAGGAAAAGTAAGTTCAAAAGATTGATTGTACATCATGGCAACTGCAGTTAATAAAAATATATTGTATACTTGAAAATTGGTAAGAACAGATTTTAAGTTGTTCTCACCACAAAAATTGATGTGTCATCGAATGCATGTTTCATAGCTTGACTTAGCCATTCCACAATGTGTATACATATATCAAAGCATCATGTTGTACACCATAATTTTTTACAAGGTTTACTTGTCAATTAAAAAATAAATTTTGAAAATGTCGATATTTATCATTGGTGTAATAGGAAGCTATTTTCAAGTAGTATAATGTGGCCAGTGGAGGTATGAAATGATTGGATTTTGAAAAGGTCACTCTGATGGCAGTATAGAGAATAAATACGACAAGGCCCAGCATGGATACTGGGAGACCAGGTGACAAGCTAGCCCAGGTATCAAGGGGATATATTATGCATGCTAGGGCAGAAATCATTGTGAGGGAGATAAATAAAAGAAGATGTATTTAAGAGTTTGCTATTTTTTAAAGTTACTATTGACAGAACTTGGTGATGCACTTGATATGTAGGTGAGAAAAAAGGAGGTGTCAACCGTGATGAAAAGGTTTTTGTTACACGGGAGATAGTTTTAAAGAAGTGAGGTAATCAATACGACTCTTCAGCTGCATGTGTGTTCATGAGAGGAAGCAAACTGACTGGACAAATTGTGGTAGTTGCTCATGTTTATACGATGCCTACTGTGTGCAAGCACTGATCCAAAGAGTTTATATTCATTTAGTCTTCCCAATAACTCTATGAATTGGTACTATTATCCTCACTTTACAAGTGAGTAAACTGTGTCACAGAAAGTTGAATAACTTGCTCAAGGACACACAGCTAACAAGAGATGGAGCTGGAATTTGAAATCAGTCAGGCAGCTCCAGACTCTATCCTGCATACAGTATACAGTACATATACTGCCTTTGTACAGTAACCTCATTTTCAGAATAATTTATTTCCATTGTCAATTTCTGGCATCAGTCACAGAGGCAGATGAGCACAGTTTTTCCAGTGAAATGGAGTGTCACATTCTAAAACACTGCCTTGATGTGTAAGTAAAAAATAGATTTACCGTAGGCCTATTTTAGACCTAATGAACCTGCCAAAATAAATAGACACGTATTTAACAGTATTAGATAAACTTCTTACATATTTAATTTATTGTTTCCTTTTATTCTCCATCAAGTAATTCAAGCCACTTTTGTTCTCCTAGTTCCTCCAACGTGATAAAAAAAAATTCTAAATTACAATGAGCTCAAATCTTCAATTACAGCCTCCCATTATAGTTGCAGTTTCAAATTATGTTTGCAGAGCATCATACAATACCTTAAGTCCTGCTCTGTACGAATCGTAAGTCTGGTTGGTGCACATCCATCAGTGATTTATCTGCACATTCAGGTGGTACCATGACCATAATCAGCAGGCAAGGGTTTCCTTGTTTCTGTGTTTATGTGCTCTTTGATAAGTTCTCTATAGAGACCTATGAATAAAACCTAGAAAATCGAGGATAGAAAATAAAACAATTGACACCTTAATTTAGAATTCAAATTGTAAAGTTATTTTGCCAGTTGCTTCCTCTTTTTATTTCCCTTTTCTCCCTCTCCTCCTCCTCCAATATTAAGATTTAGTTTAGTTTATCTGTTTAAGAAACTTTCAGCATAATCACGTTTATTCTCCTAGAGTGGCAGTGTCCTGTTTTCTCTGTTGCCTAAAATAAATGTTCTCATTCCAGAGGAAGAACCTATAATGGACAGAGATAACACTCATTTGTGACTAAGGATTATGATTACATGGAGCTATGAATCAGTGAAAAATTAGCCCTTTATTTGATTTTTTCTAATGAAAATTCTGAGATTTCAACAAGAAATTCTTACAATTCTTTAATAATCAAATCAGATTATTTAAAAGCTTCTCTCAAATTTTATTTTGAGAAGTACAATAATAATAACTCTTTCTGGTTTGTAACCTACTAGATGCTGAATGTTTTTTCTTTTTTTTTGAGACCGGCCACACCGCACTCAGCCAGTGAGTGCAGCGGCCATCCCTATATAGGATCCGAACCCGCGGTGGGAGCGCTCCTGCGCTCCCAGCGCCGCACTCTCCCGAGTGTGCCATGGGCTTGGCCCTGAATGTTTTTAAATATAAAAACATTTAAATATAAGACATTTAAATATAAAAATTAAAATTATATTTTAAAACATTTAAATATAAAAGTGATTTAAATAAATTATTTCAGTTAACCCCCAGAACACATTATTAGTCTTCCCTTTTAAAAATGAAACAATGGAAGCTCAAGAAAAGCTAAATATTTAGTGCACAGGTGGAAAGAGAGAGAGCCAGAAATAAAAACTAGTGCCCAGATGTCTCCAAAACCATTACTTGTGTAATGGAAAACAATAAAATGAGAGAGTCAATAATTTCCTACATGTACTCAGTTCTAAGATGAATGTTTTCTACACTTTAACAATTTTAAAATTGTTGAATAGTTGTAAAATTAAGACACATGTTGCTATTGATTCAAGAGAAATTTATCAGTCACCAAGTTTAAGGGTAAGTTATGACTTTCAGGTTATTGCTTGTTCATGAACTTGCCCATGTACCACTTGTGTATCGATTCAACTGAGTTACTTGCACTGTAGAATCATATAACATTATAATTTAACTTAAAATTGTAATTTAACTGCCAATGACTCTGTCTTTTAAAAGATTCCATTAAGATGCAGCTCTGCAAAGAGAAGTTACTGGGTTTACTGAGACTGCCACACTCCAGGCAAAGCAATTAAAGGCAATACAAATTCCAGAACTCTGAACAGATTATAGAAGTTCCAGTTTAAGAAGTGACTGTGTCACGCACCATGATAAGCTACTACTTATGCATTAAATATCTATCTGCCAAAAGATGGCCTCAAAGAGAAACTGCTGTCTTCCAGGGTGCCTAATCCAATTAAAGAAAATGCAAGTATAAATTTGCTGAGGAAGACAAAGAGATGGAACTTCGATTTTCTTTAACACGACTTGAAAGTATACCTACTCCTGTGAGTTAGGCAGAGAAGGGTATAAGCAACAGTTAAGGGCTCAAATGTATGGGATAGACCATGCAGTATGAAAAGTTGAATAGACGGGACAGGGATACAAAGAATTTGAAAGCCAAGAAACCTTTCTCAAAGTTCACCTCTAGTGAATTCCTAGAGGATTATCTCTGGTCCTGCATGAGATAACTTGACTTTGAGAAGAAACAGTAAACAAAAACTTGATTTTGAGCACTTTATGTGTAGAGATAACTGTCTTTTATATGATTGACTTCAAAATCTCAACCTTCATAAAGACTTGTTAACTCAATAATCGTCACTGAATCCAAAATGCCCAGAGATTAGTGTTTCCTCCTTCAGCTTAAATCTGTGATTTAGGAGAAAATACAAATAACAGTGCTAAGATGTCTTTTCTGTCTCTCACTCTTCCACAAGAATGAGTGTTTTGAGGATCGGTTTTGTTACATGGCAGAGGGTCACAAAATTAAGTGCTTTTAGGTAGCAAGTAGATACACAAATAGCACAACGGATGGATGTTAGACAAGAAGGATTAATGGGGACTACGTTGGATGGTCCCACGTAAGAGGAATAGTTGATACTCAGCACCATGTAGTTGTGCTTGCTCCAAGAACAGGGTCCAGTAATGACACATTTTCTGTTTGTTTGCTCACTTGTTTTTTTCCTTAATTCCCCAAAGAATTCAGAAGAATTCTTTTAAAGGTAAATATTTTGATATTTAAATGTTGGCTCAACTGAAAATAAAAGAAAAAAGAGAATAATTTATATGCCAAGAAAACATACTAGTCAGGCAAACGTAGGTTTTCCTTGGCCATTCAGTGAGATATGGTGTAGAATTTGGGGGTAAAATTCTACAGTTAAAGAGGCCAAGGAGAGGCAACACTTCTAAGATGCAGAGATGGGGAACTAGGCACTAAAGTGAAATTCTGCTTGTTTCACACTTTAGGGTAGGGTTTGGAGTATCCAAAGGCTTGAAGAAAGATCATGTTGATAATGTCAGGAGAAGGGGGGAAAAAAGAGCAGAGCCTAGTTAGAGCCTATAGGAATTCAGAGTCAGGTCTTTGGTGTGGCGAGCGGAGGACAGGAAAGGGGAATGTGCATCCTTTACAGTCATGCAAAAGAGGCCAGTGAAAAATGTTGTCATGGTATCTAGGACAAAACTAAGTGAAGAAAATTAATCATCTTCTGTATTAAATTTCCATAATTTTCTACAAACCCGAAGCTTAGAAAAATCTTCTGGAGTGTAAGTAAAAGTATGTGAGGCAAAATGTGTAAGTAAAGAAATGTGTCAATCAACTGCATTGATTGGGATTCTCCCATCCCACCCCAATACACATTTATGAAAATGTTTTATTGTGTTGGGTAGTCTGCCAATTAAATTAAGTAGGCCAAACGGGCTGCATTTGAGAAGAGTAAATTCTAAAGCTTACTTAATACTATCTCTTTTCCACAATTCCCTCAGAGAAAACCATACTTGATCCTATTCTGTTGTGAGCAATTTACCCTCTTCTTGAAAAGATCCATGCCTTCAGTCTTAGGGCTCCACTGACATACCTTTGCAAACAGGCAATAAATATCAACTCCATGTGGCTCTTATTTCTCTGACTACCCCATATGGTATTCAGAATAACTTACAGTTAAATATTATTAATTACAATAAGAAAGATCATCTGTCTTAGGGCTCCACTGACATACCTTTGCAAACAGGCAATAAATATCAACTCCATGTGGCTCTGATTTCTCTGACTACCCCATATGGTATTCAGAATAACTTACAGTTAAATATTATTTATTACAATAAGAAAGATCATCTAACGGTTTCCAGATGTTAGTAACTTTTTAAAACAGAGTTGATGTAGACACAGACAATAGAAATGAGGCTTATAACCAGAAAGATACAATAACTATCCTCTATTTCATTTTATTTTCTAAAATAAAAATTTCAGATTATAAAAGTAATGCCTGCTAATTATAAAGTATTTGAACAGACATTTCTCCAAAGACATACAAATAGCCCACATGTATATGGAAAGATGCTCAACATTATTAATTATCAGGGAAATGCAAATCAAAACTACAATGTGTACTTTTTTGTATATCAATTATATCTCAATAAAGCTACAAAAGTATTTAAATTATAGTTAACTATATGGAATAGAAAATGAAATTCCTGTTAAGCTTCTTTTTCTGTACAGGTGCCTACAACCGCACCCCCTACCTCTAGATAACCATTTTAATACCTTGGTGTATCTCTATCCAGGAGTGTGTGTGGTTTTTTTCCTTTGCCCACATCACACTAGATAGATGATAAATATGTGAGTAGATTAATGAAAAGAGAGGTAGATGTGTGTAAACTAAAATTGCATCACTAACACATGTTGTTTTGCTATTTTCCCTTCAATAACATTGACATAGGCAATCTCTTTCCAGTTTTTAAAGTCTTCATAGTATTCTATTATATGGTTTTTCATAATTGATTTAACCAATCCACTATTGACAGACAAATTTTGACTCTTCCTCAACGAAAAGGGAGATAAAAGGAGGAAATGTTCACATTCAATTGAATTTGACATCTCAATTTAAAAAATCTATGTTATAACTATGGAGAGTTGTTTTTCAAAGCATTTATCTGTTTTAAAGACTGTTTCTGTATTCTCAATCGAATGGTTTCTATACAGTGGATGCCTTGAAACGTTTAAGCATTCAGTAGTGAAGATTTATTTGTCATTAAAGGCTTATTTTTTTGTTTGAAATTAATAAGCATATTTTCATTTCTTCAATTTTTCTGAAATATTTATCATCAAATTAAACTAGAGTCTATATACAATACGAAAAAATTAAATAAATAATTTGATCCCAGCTGTGAAAGAAATTGATATTAACAGATTATCTTGACTGAGAAGTAATTAATCAAATAATAATGACTAGTACCAATTAGTATGTTGGAAAACTGAAAGAGAAAGTAAACAATTATAATTTTAAATTTAATCCTATTTTAAAACTTTTATATTGAAATTTGAGGTTTGGGTGGGGAGAAAGCACAGTGTTCATTTTTTAAAAACCAATTAGTATCAGAGCTTATTAATCCATTGAAATTCAAAACTACTTAAAAAACGAGGTGTAGGCTTCCTTTTTTATTAATTACTGCCAGGGTTTAGATGACTTAGCTTTGTGCTTTGCTTTTGAATATAATCCATTCATCTGTTTGCTTGTAACATCTGTAACTGACCACCATACGGGAAAAGAGCATTTAAAAAACTTTCTTAAAACATGGAGAGTTTAGCATTCAATGTCTGTTGAGCCATTTTTTTAATATCTTCAAATTTAATTGTACCAAAATGAACAATTTTTTTCTGACTTCACTCAGAAAAAAAATTTTATCAGTCAGGTTTCAAAACCATATAATTTCCTAAATTCCATAGAAGCTCTGTTATTCAACTGCACATGTAAACCACATTATGAAAATTCTATTGTCCCTTTATGAGAGTAGATAATCCCAAATACTAATTTTTTTCTGATAAGCAATTGTTTTTACATAAGGTTTTTAATCATGTATTTAATGATACATATTCAAAGTAAGCTTTTTAGTACTATTATCCTTATCTTAAAATTGAAGCACCTAAGGAATCAAAAACAAACAAATAAATAAAATGCATATACAAGGAATGGAGCACCTGCAGAATGTAAGAATATGGATGGCATAAGAAAGAGCAGCTACACTTTTACTGCTAATTTTGCTGAGTTTCGACAGAATTCCTGAAGTCTGTCTCTAGTACAGAGACAGCTGTGGCCCAATGTAATGAGTTTTGGATCTAGAATCAAAAGTCCACTATTGGTTGAACAGTTGGGTCAGTTAATCTATTATCTTTGAGCCTCAGTTTCTTCTTTAATAAAATTAAAATTAACTTGAAAAAATTACCTGACTTTAACAAGCATTGATTGAGAAACAACTTTGAAAGTGCTTTGTAAATTGTGGAATTTAGAAAATACCTAATATTAAAACTGCTCAGTACTCCCTTATTTTCCTTCCTTAAATATTCCTTCAACCTTAATTATGTCTCACTTTTGTCACTATTCTAAATAATTCTGCAATTATCATTAGTTTATGTCCTCTATCTTCCATAATCTATTTGTCATGCACCTTCCTTAAATATTCCTTCAACCTTAATTATGTCTCACTTTTGTCACTATTCTAAATAATTCTTCAATTATCATTAGTTTATGTCCTTTATCTTCCATAATCTATTTGTCATGCACCAAGTTTGGATTCAGCATTCACAATAGACAGGGAACTGATGGAAATGTAAATATATTTAACTATTATCTCAACTTCTTTGTTAGAACTTAGTATTGATACTCATTACCAGTACTCATAAATCTTTTGTTGTTTCAGTAATTTTTTTCCAAAGTACATATTTATTCAATACCAAGTTTATATATAAAATCTTATGTATATCAACCAAAGTTCTTGCTTGAGAAGCATTTTTGGACCTAATTATTGCATTTCTTAGTGCTCTCTATATTGAAATGGTATATACCTCACTTACATATAAAAAGTATACTGGACTGAGAGGAATGACAAGGCACAAATTTTCTACTGGGTTGAGCCAAAAGAGTAGGTTAGGCAATTTTATTTCATATATTCTACAAATATCATCATGTTCATAGGCTGAACCAACATTTACACTTAACCAATGACTTATTATTTTATCTCATTCTCTTCTTATCTGTGAAGCAAATTAAAGTAAGCTAGTCTCTAGTTACATGGAGTAAGGATACCCCCCGCAGGTTTGTTGGGGGATTAAATGAGATTATAGATGTAAATTTTGTTAGCACAGTGCCTGGTACATAGTAGGGGCTCGGAAAATAACTGTTGTTATAGTTACTGGAAGAGGTTTATCACCAGTGAAGCTGTCTGAGGCAGCCATGTGCAGACAACCCCTTGAGAGCAGGTGCCACACATGTGACTTGCTTGCCTATTTTTGGCAAACTTGTATTGAGTGTTGTGGGAACCCAACAGGGAGTGGCATAGAGGTGGCCTTGCCCTTGGGTAATTTATACAGGGCCTGGGGATGGGGACAGTAGATAAGTGAGCAGGTAGTTACAACAGAGAGTCCTGGAGGGAGGTGTGGGGGAGGGGGAATCCAGCCTTGGGAGCACAGGGAGCTTTCAGGGTGGGGCCGAGGGTGGGCCATAAGCTCCTGCCTCATATGCAAAGCCAGAAGAGCAGCGCGGGTTCTGAGGACTGGAAGGAGAGTCAGTGCCAGGCTCGGGTCTCAGAGAACCGTGAAGGCTGGAAAGTGGCATCTAGACTTCATCCTGAGGGTAAAGAACCAGAGCTTTACTAAGTGGGGAAGGGACCTGATCAGATTTGCGTTTTTGGAAGAGCATTTTGGCTGCTGGGAGGAAAATGGATTGGGAAGGGCTGGGTGGCCAGCCTAGGACAGGTGCAGTGAGGACCACAGGG